>NC_090023.1:167721662-167962305 GCF_037176765.1 Anolis sagrei
TGCTTCCCTCTCCTTTCTCCACCTGAGCACTGCAAACATACTGACCTAGAGGCTGATTCTTTCTATCTCTATACTGCCCTCTCCTGTCTGCAGGTGAGCACTGCACACATACTGACCTAGAGGCTGATTCTTTCTATCTCTACGCGGCCCTCTTCTGTCTCCAACTGAGCACTGCACACATACTGAACTAGAGGATGATTCCTTCTATCTCTATGCTGCCCTTTCCTGTCTCCACCTGACC
This sequence comes from Anolis sagrei, assembly GCF_037176765.1. Lineage (NCBI taxonomy): Eukaryota > Metazoa > Chordata > Lepidosauria > Squamata > Anolidae > Anolis > Anolis sagrei. The sequence continues at coordinate 167,721,904 of NC_090023.1, forward strand.
ACTGCAAACATTCGGTCCTAGGGGCTGATTCTTTCTATCTCTATGCTGCCCTCTCCTGTCTCCACCTGAGCATTGTATACATACTGACCTAGAGGCTGATTCTTTCTATCTCTAAGTGCCCTCTCCTGTCTGCACCTGAGCATTGGTATGTACTGACCTAGTGACTGATTCTATCTCTTTGCTGCCCTCTCCTCTCTCCACCTGAGCACTGCACACATAATGACGTAGAGAATGATTCCTTTTATCTCTATGCTGCCCACTCCTGTCCCCACCTGAGCACTGCAAACATATTGACCTAGAGGCTGATTCCTTCTATCTCTATGCAGTCCTCTCCTGTCTCCACCTGAGCTCTGCAAACATACTGAACTAGAGGCTGAATCCTTCTATCTCTATGCTACCCTCTCCTGTCTCCACCTGAGCACTGCATAAATACTGATCTAAAGGGTGATTCTTTCTATCTCTATGCTGCCCTGTCCTGACTCCACCTGAGCACTGCAAACATACTGACCTATAGTCTGATACTTTCTATCTCTATGCTGCCCTCTACTGTCTAAACCAGAACATTGCATACATACTGACCTAGAAGCTGAACCTTTATAGTTCTATGCTGCCCTCTCCTGTCTCCACCTGAGTATTGCATTAATACAGACCTAGAGGCTGATTCTTTTTATCTCTATACTGCCATCTTCTGTCTCCACCTGAGCATTGCAAACATACTGACCTAGAGGCTGATACTTTCAGTCTCTATACTGCCCTCTCCCGTCTCCACCTGAGCATTGCATACATACAGACCAAGAGACTGATTCTTTCTATCTCTATACTGTCCTCTCATGTCTCCACGTAACCACTGCAAACATACTGACCTAGAGGCTGATTCTTTCTATCTCTATGCTGCCCTCTCAGGTCTCCACGTAAGCACAGCAAACATACTGACCTAGAGGCTGATTCTTTCTATCTCTATGTGTCCCTCTCCTGTCTCCACCTGAGCATTGCAAACATACTGACCTAGAGGCTGAATCTATCTATCTCTATGCTGCCCTCTCATGTCTCCATGTAAGCACTGCAAACATACTGACCTAGAGGCTGATTTTTTATATCTCTATGCTGCCCTCTACTGTCTCCACCTGAGCACTTCATACATACTGACCTAAAGGATGATTCTTTCTATCTCTATGCTGCCCTCTCCTGTCTCCACCTGAGCATTGCATACATACTGACATAGAGGAAGATTCTTTCTATCTCTATACTGCCCTCTCCTGTCTCCACCTGAGCACTGCATACATACTGACATGGAAGCTGATACTTTCTATCTCTATACTGCCCTCTCCTGTCTCCACCTGAGCACTGCAAACATACTGATCTAGGGACTGATTCTTTCTATCTCTATGCTGCCCTCTCCTGTCTCCACCTGAGCACTGCATACATACTGACCTAGAGGCTGATTCTCTCTCTATGCTTCCCTCTCCTGTATCCACCTGAGCACAACAGGCATTCTGACCTAGAGGCTGAATTTTTCTATCTCTATGCTGCCCTCCCCTGTCTCCACCTGAGCACTGCAAACATACTGACCTAGAGGCTGATACTTTCTATCTCTATGTGCCCTCTACTGTCTAGACCAGAACATTGCATACATACTGATCTAGAAGCTGATTCTATCTAGCTCTATGCTGCCCTCTCCTATCTCCACCTGAGCATTGAATAAATACAGACCTAGAGGCTCATTCTTTCTATCTCTATGCTGCCCACTCCTGACCCTACCTGAGCATTGCATGCATACTGACCTAAAGGTTGATTCTTTCTATCTCTATACTGCCCTCTCCTGTCTGCAGCTGAGCACTGCAAACATAATGACCTAGAGGCTGCTTCTTTCTATCTCTATGCTGCCTCCTGCTGTCACGACCTGAGCATTATATACATACAGAGCTAGAGGCTAATTCTTTCTATCTCTATGCTTCCCTCTACTATCTCCACCTGAGCACTGCAAACATACTGATCTAGAGGCTGCTACTTTCTATCTCTATGTGCCCTCTACTGTCTAGACCAGAACATTGCATACCTAGAAGCTGATTCTTTCCAGCTCTATGCTGCCCTCTGCTGTCTCCACCTGAGCATTGAATAAATACAGACCTAGAGGCTCATTCTTTCTATCTCTATACTGTCCTCTCCTGTCTCCACCTGAGCATTGCAAACATAGTGACCTAGAGGCTGATTCTTTCTGTCTCTATACTGCCCTCTCCTGTTACCACCTGAGCACTTCAAACATACTGACCTAGAGGCTGATTCTTTCTATCTCTATGCTGCCCTGTCCTGTCCCTACCTGAGCATTGCATGCATAATGACCTAGAGGCTGATTCTTTCTATCTCTATACTGCCCTCTCCTGTCTGCAGCTGAGCACTGCAAACATACTGACGTAGAGGCTGATTCTTTCTATCTCTATGCTGCCCTCTCCTGTCTCCACCTGAGCATTGCATGCATACTGACCTAGAGGTTGATTCTTTCTACCTCTATACTGCCCTCTCCTGTCTGCAGCTGAGCACTGCAAACATAATGACCTAGGGGCTGATTCTTTCTATCTCTATGCTGCCTTCTGCTGTCACCACCTGAGCATTGCATACATACTGACCTAGAGGCTAATTCTTTCTATCTCTATGCTGCCCTCTACTATCTCCACCTGAGCACTGCATATATACTGATCTAGAGGCTGATTCTTTCTATCTCTATGCTGCCCTCTCCTGTCTCCACCTGAGCACTGCATACATACTGACCTAGAGGCTGATTCTATCTCTATGCTTCCCTCTCCTGTCTCCAACTGAGCATAGCAGGCATTCTTACCTAGTGGCTGATTCTTTCTATCTCTATGCTGCCTTCTCCTCTCACCACCTGAGCATTGCATGCATACTGACCTAGAGGCTATTTATTTCTATCTCTTTGCTGCCCTCTCCTGTCTCCACCTGAGCATTGCATGCATACGGACCTAAAATCTGATTCTTTCTATCTCTGTGCTGCCCTCTCCTGCCTCCACCTCAGCACAGCAAACATACTGACCTAGAGGCTGATTCTTTCTATCTCAATGCTGCCCTCTCCTGTCTCCACCTCAGCATTGCATACTTACTAACCTAAAGGCTGATTCTTTCTCTCTCTATACTGCCCTCTCCTGTCTGCAGCTGAGCACTGCAAACATAATGACCTAGACGCTGCTTCTTTCTATCTCTATGCTGCCTTCTGCTGTCACCACCTGAGCATTTCATACATACAGAGCTAGAGGCTAATTCTTTCTATCTCTATGCTGCCCTCTACTATCTCCACCTGAGCACTGCAAACATACTGATCTAGAGGTTGCTACTTTCTATCTCTATGTGCCCTCTACTGTCTAGACCAGAACATTGCATACCTAGAAGCTGATTCTTTCCAGCTCTATGCTGCCCTCTGCTGTCTCCACCTGAGCATTGAATAAATACAGACCTAGAGGCTCATTCTTTCTATCTCTATACTGTCCTCTCCTGTTTCCACCTGAGCATTGCAAACATAGTGACCTAGAGGCTGATTCTTTCTGTCTCTATACTGCCCTCTCCTGTTACCACCTGAGCACTTCAAACATACTGACCTAGAGGCTGATTCTTTCTATCTCTATGCTGCCCTGTCCTGTCCCTACCTGAGCATTGCATGCATAATGACCTAGAGGCTGATTCTTTCTATCTCTATACTGCCCTCTCCTGTCTGCAGCTGAGCACTGCAAACATACTGACGTAGAGGCTGATTCTTTCTATCTCTATGCTGCCCTCTCCTGTCTCCACCTGAGCATTGCATGCATACTGACCTAGAGGTTGATTCTTTCTATCTCTATACTGCCCTCTCCTGTCTGCAGCTGAGCACTGCAAACATAATGACCTAGGGGCTGATTCTTTCTATCTCTATGCTGCCTTCTGCTGTCACCACCTGAGCATTGCATACATACTGACCTAGAGGCTAATTCTTTCTATCTCTATGCTGCCCTCTACTATCTCCACCTGAGCACTGCATATATACTGATCTAGAGGCTGATTCTTTCTATCTCTATGCTGCCCTCTCCTGTCTCCACCTGAGCACTGCATACATACTGACCTAGAGGCTGATTCTATCTCTATGCTTCCCTCTCCTGTCTCCAACTGAGCATAGCAGGCATTCTTACCTAGTGGCTGATTCTTTCTATCTCTATGCTGCCTTCTCCTCTCACCACCTGAGCATTGCATGCATACTGACCTAGAGGCTATTTATTTCTATCTCTTTGCTGCCCTCTCCTGTCTCCACCTGAGCATTGCATGCATACGGACCTAAAATCTGATTCTTTCTATCTCTGTGCTGCCCTCTCCTGCCTCCACCTCAGCACAGCAAACAAACTGACCTAGAGGCTGATTCTTTCTATCTCTATGCTGCCCTCTCCTGTCTCCACCTCAGCATTGCATACTTACTAACCTAAAGGCTGATTCTTTCTCTCTCTATACTGCCCTCTCCTGTCTGCAGCTGAGCACTGCAAACATAATGACCTAGACGCTGCTTCTTTCTATCTCTATGCTGCCTTCTGCTGTCACCACCTGAGCATTTCATACATACAGAGCTAGAGGCTAATTCTTTCTATCTCTATGCTACTATCTCCACCTGAGCACTGCAAACATACTGATCTAGAGGTTGCTACTTTCTATCTCTATGTGCCCTCTACTGTCTAGACCAGAACATTGCATACCTAGAAGCTGATTCTTTCCAGCTCTATGCTGCCCTCTGCTGTCTCCACCTGAGCATTGAATAAATACAGACCTAGAGGCTCATTCTTTCTATCTCTATACTGTCCTCTCCTGTTTCCACCTGAGCATTGCAAACATAGTGACCTAGAGGCTGATTCTTTCTGTCTCTATACTGCCCTCTCCTGTTACCACCTGAGCACTGCAAACATAATGACCTAGGGGCTGATTCTTTCTATCTCTATGCTGCCTTCTGCTGTCACCACCTGAGCATTGCATACATACTGACCTAGAGGCTGATTCTTTCTATCTCTATGCTGCCCTCTCAGGTCTCCACGTAAGCACGGCAAACATACTGACCTAGAGGCTGATTCTTTCTATCTCTATGTGTCCCTCTCCTGTCTCCACCTGAGCATTGCAAACATACTGACCTAGAGGCTGAATCTATCTATCTCTATGCTGCCCTCTCATGTCTCCATGTAAGCACTGCAAACATACTGACCTAGAGGCTGATTTTTTATATCTCTATGCTGCCCTCTACTGTCTCCACCTGAGCACTTCATACATACTGACCTAAAGGATGATTCTTTCTATCTCTATGCTGCCCTCTCCTGTCTCCACCTGAGCACTGCATACATACTGACCTAGAGGCTGATTCTATCTCTATGCTTCCCTCTCCTGTATCCACCTGAGCACAACAGGCATTCTGACCTAGAGGCTGAATTTTTCTATCTCTATGCTGCCCTCCCCTGTCTCCACCTGAGCACTGCAAACATACTGACCTAGAGGCTGATACTTTCTATCTCTATGTGCCCTCTACTGTCTAGACCAGAACATTGCATACATACTGACCTAGAAGCTGATTCTATCTAGCTCTATGCTGCCCTCTCCTGTCTCCACCTGAGCATTGAATAAATACAGACCTAGAGGCTCATTCTATCTATCTCTATACTGTCCTCTCCTGTCTCCACCTGAGCATTGCAAACATACTCACCTAGAGGCTGATTCTTTCTGTCGCTATGCTGCCCTCTCCTGTTACCACCTGAGCACTGCAAACATACTAACCTAGAGGCTGATTTTTTCTATCTCTATGCTGCCTTCTGCTGTTACCACCTGAGCATTGCATACATAATGACCTACAGGCTGATTCTTTCTATCTCTATACTGCCCTCTCCTGTCTGCAGCTGAGCACTGCAAACATACTTACCTAGAGGCTGATACTTTCTATCTCTATGCTTCCCTCTACTGTCTAAACCAGAACATTACATACATACTGACCTAGAAGCTGATTCTATTTAGCTCTATGCTGCCCTCTCATTTCTCCACCTGAGCATTTCATAAATACCGACCTAGAGGCAGATTCTTTCTATCTCTATGCTGCCCTCTCCTGTCTACACCTGAGCACTGCATACATACTGATCTAAAGGGTGATGCTTTCTATCTGTATTGTGCCCTCTCCTTTCTCCACCTGAGCCTTGCATACATACTGACCTAGAGGCTTATTCTTTCTATTTCTATGCTGCCCTCTCCTGTCACCACCGGAGCATTGCTTAAATACTGACCTAGAGGCTGATTCTTTCTATCTCTATGCTGCCCTCTCCTGTCTCCACCTCAGCATTGCATACATACTAACCTAAAGGCTGATTCTTTCTCTCTCTCTGCTGCCCTCTCCTGTCTCCACCTGAGCACTGCATACATACTGACCTAAAGTCTGATTCTTTCTATCTCTATGCTGCCCTCTCCTGTCTCCACCTGAACACTGCATACATACTGACATAGAGGATGATTCTTTCTATCTCTATACTGCCCTCTCCTGTCTCCACCTGAGCACTGCATACATACTGACATGGAAGCTGATTCTTTCTATCTCTATACCGCCCTCTCCTGTCTCCACCTGAGCACTGCAAACATACTGATCTAGAGGCTGATTCTTTCTATCTCTATGCTGCCCTCTCCTGTCTCCACCTGAGCACTGCATACATACTGACCTAGAGGCTGATTTTATCTCTATGCTTCCCTCTCCTGTATCCACGTGAGCACAGCAGGCATTCTGACCTAGAGGCTGAATTTTTCTATCTCTATGCTGCCCTCTCTTGTCTCCACCTGAGCACTGCATACATACTGACATGGAAGCTGATTCTTTCTATCTCTATACTGCCCTCTCCTGTCTCCACCTGAGCACTGCAAACATAATGACCTAGAGGCTGATACTTTCTATCTCTATGTGCCCTCTGCTGTCTAGACCAGAACATTGCATACATACTGACCTAGAAGCTGATTCTTTCTAGCTCTATGCTGCCCTCTCCTGTCTCCACCTGACCATTGAATAAATACAGACCTAGAGGCTCATTCTTTCTATCTCTATAGTGTCCTCTCCTGTCTCCACCTGAGCATTGCAAACATACTGACCTAGAGGCTGATTCTTTCTGTCTCTATGCTGCCCTCTCCTTTTACCACCTGAGTACTGCAAACATACTGACCTAGAGGCTGATTCTTTCTATCTCTATGCTGCCCTCTCCTGTCCCTACCTGAGCATTGCATGCATAATGACCTATAGGCTGATTCTTTCTATCTCTATACTGCCCTCTCCTGTCTGCAGCTGAGCACTGCATATATACTGATCTAGAGGCTGATTCTTTCTATCTCTATGCTGCCCTCTCCTGTCTCCACCTGAGCACTGCATACATACTGACCTAGAGGCTGATTCTATCTCTATGCTTCCCTCTCCTGTCTCCAACTGAGCATAGCAGGCATTCTTACCTAGTGGCTGATTCTTTCTATCTCTATGCTGCCTTCTCCTCTCACCACCTGAGCATCAGCCTCTGATCTAGAGGCTGATTATTTCTATCTCGATGCTGCCCTCTACTGTCTCCACCTGAGCACTGCATACATACTGATCTAATGGTATGGTGGTCCGGTATGGTGGTCGGCAGCAGAAAACGCTGAGCTGCTCAACCACAAATTAAAATCTGAAGGAATCCTGAGTCTCCCCCTCACCAACCACCTTCAAACTGAGTGGAGAGAGACTCTGAGCCTCAGGCTCCCCATAGAGGGTCGTAGAGCCGGGAGAAAGAGCCAGGAAGGCACAAGGAAGGCAGAGAGAGAGAAGCGAACGCCGCCATTGCATCGCAGCCGGCCTGCCTTCCAACCAGGCCGCTAGCTTTCCAGTCAGGCCGCCAGCTTTAACATCAACTGTTCTTACATCAACATCAACTGTTCTTACCCGCGGTTGCTGACTGGGCACTGCCGCTGGAACTTCTGGCGGCCGAACCTCCGCCAGTGCCGCCGCTGCCGCCAACGCCAACCGCCAGGGCCACCGCCGCCGCCGCCGCCAATTGCCAGGGCCACTGCCGCCGCCAAGGCCGCTGCCGCCGCCGCCGCCAACGCGGGGGCCGCTCGAGATCATCCGAGCGGCCGGCTCGGCCCCCTCCATCAGGGCGAAGCGGTCGAAGCGGCGAAGCTGCGGAGCTGCCACCAGAGGTGAGCGGAGCGAGGCAACGGCTGGAGTCGCCCCCCCCCAGGCTGGGAGCGGCGAACGGCAGGAAACAACGAGCCGCTACTGCGGGAGGCCAAGGCCAGAGGCACCCTCCCTGTTCGGGGAGTCAGGCCGGGCTGGACCGAGCTGGCTGAGCCCCCACCAGGGCCGCCGCTGCCGCCGCCCAGCTGTGTCAACGCGGAGGCCGGCTTGCAGCAGCTGCGGACGCCTCGGCTGGGGCCTCTGCTGCCTGGGCTGCTGGGGCTGCCGTTGCCGTGAGCGCCGCCCAGCTGGGACCTTTGCCATCTGTGCTTGCCGCGCGGGCCGCGGCGCTGTGGGCGTCGTCCTGCTGGGCCCTTGCCGTCTGGATCTTGTCGGCGGGGCCTTCACCATCTGGCCGCACAAGACGCCCCGCCGTCGGGCCCAGCATCGTTACTCCTCCCAACTGGGCTTCTTCCATCTGAGCCCATCCCAGACGTGAGGCCTCTACCCTCCAGGCCCTGCCGAGCGGGCCACTGCATCGCAGGAGCCAGTGGAACTGGGCCCTGGGCTACTTGAGCCGGGCCTAGCTACCTGGCCCATTACCATCCTCTACCAGTTGGGCCCTCACCATCTGGGCAAGCAGTGTGTAGACCTCTTTGCAGTGTGTAGACCTCTGGGCAAGCAGTGTGTAGACCTCTTTGTGCTGACCTCTCTGTGTTGACCGATATTGTGTAGACCTTTTTGTGCTGACCTTTTTCTGGGTTGATCGATATTGTGATAGACCAATTGTGCTGACCACCGCCGTGTTAACCATCTCCGGAAGACAGAAGACTCATCCGCTTTTCTACATCAACCGTCCAGATATTACACCTTGAATCATAATAACCTTACCCGATTGTTATCACTGACATCCTCTTAATAGTGTGTTTACATATTACCAACATAGTACGTTCCTTGGTTGCCTTTTGCTGCTAATTTGACATAAGAATGCAATATAGCACTTTAAGGCGCCTGCCTAATTGCTGCTAAATTGTACTAGCACTTATATCCCCCTTCCCTATCCCTCTATGCCGTACTTTAGTTAGCGTTGAGAGCGAGACTCGGGTATTGCTGCACTTTAAGATCTCTGCACTTTATAAATTTACCCAACGGCACGCAGTTGTGTTGTTGACTGAGTTGTGTTGTTGACTGTGTTGCACTTTTAAGACCCTTGCACTTTATGAACTATCCAACTGTTGTGGCTGGAACGCTTATCACCATCTGAATCTATTATTATCCATGTGGTTCCCCATCCCCCTATTTGTACTGTCCCTGTTATTACTGACCAGTGGAAGGGGCAAGGGAGGAAGTGGGCTGGAGCCTGTGAACAACGAGGTGGGGAGGGGGGAGAAAGTGAAACAAGGGAGTTGGCAAGGGCCAACAAACCAAACAATTAGCAAAACAGAAACTAAGACCTTGGTTTTGGGCTGCGGCATGGAGGGGGGGAGGTGTTCCACTAGCCGAGGGGCCCCCATAGAGGTCATGGTGGGGAGGGGGAGATGCGGAAAAAGGAGACCTCAAATTCGGCCTAATTCGGACCGCTTATCTACATTAATAATCCCAAACCGGTCTCCTAAGGTAAATTGGTGTAACCAGGTGAGCGGGCCCTCTGGATTGAAGGTGGTGCTGTTGAAAAACGACCTTTATCCAGGATTTAATCCTGGATGAGTGGGCTGATCTGGCGTGCATCACGAAGACCTGGTTGGATGAAGCTGGAGGCGTAAATCTTACCCAGCTTTGTCCTCCAGGCTTCTCCGTACAGCACCAACCGAGATCCAGAGGACGGGGAGGCGGGGTCGCAGTGGTCTACAGAGATTCCATCCATCTGACCAGGAGTCCCATCCCGCAGACCACAAATTTTGAATGCGTCCACCTGAGGGTGGGTGACCGGGACAGAATAGAGATTCTGCTAGTGTACCGTCCACCTCGCTGCACTACAGTCTCCCTACCTGAGCTAGCGGGGGTAGTCTCGAGCCTGGCGTTGGAGTCTCAACGGCTTCTTGTGCTGGGGGACTTCAATATCCATGCCGAGGCAACCCTCACAGGAGCGGCTCAGGACTTCATGTCTGCCATGGCAACCATGGGGCTGTCCCAACAAATATCTGACCCCACCCACTGTGCTGGACATACATTGGACTTGGTTTTCTGCTAGGGTTGGGAGCAGGGTGGCGGTGTGGAGGAGTTGTCCATCTCTCCGTTGCCATGGACCGACCACTTCCTGATCAGATTTAGGCTCACTGCGCCCCCTAGCCTCCACAAAGGTGGAGGACCCATTAAGATGGTCCGGCCCAGGAGGCTTATGGATCCGAATGGATTCCTGACGGCTCCTGGGGATTTTCCCGCCACCTCGGTAGGTGACCATGTCGAGGCCTTGGTCACTCTCTGGAATGGGGAGATGACCAGGGCAATTGACATGATCGTTCCGGAACGTCCCCTCTCAAGTAGCCGAGCTAAACCAGCTCCTTGGTTTACTGAGGAGCTGGGAGTGATGAAGCGAAGGAAGAGGGAACTAGAGAGCGTGTGGCGCTCGGACCCAAGCGAGTCAAATCGAGCACGGTTTGTGTCCTTTCTAAGGGCATATGCCGCCGCAATAAAAGCTGCAAAGAAAACTTTCTTTGCGGCCACTATTGCATCTGCAAAAAACCGTCCGGCGGAGTTGTTTCAGATTGTCAGAGGTCTTTTAACTCCCGCCACCCCAGGCGGGAGCCCTGACAATTCGGTCACGCACTGAGAAACATTTGCTCGGTTCTTTGCAGACAAAGTTGACTTGATCCGTTCTGGGCTGGACACCATGTTAAATGCAGTCTCTGAGGATGTGACACGAGCACCTGCTTGTCCTATTTTGATGGATTCTTTCCAGTTTGTGAAGCCCGAGGATGTGGACAAGATACTTGGAGGAATGAGGCCCACCACGTCCATCCTAGACCCCTGCCCATCCTGGCTTCTGAAGGAGGCCAGAGGGGGATTGGCTGAGTGGGTAACGGTGGTGGTGAAGGCAAGATTCCAGCGAGCCTAAAACAGGCTATTATAAAACCGCTGTTGAAGAAACAATCATTGGACCCCACTAAATTCGACAACTTTCGGCCTGTTTCCAATCTCCCCTTTTTGGGCAAAGTCATGGAAAGCGTGGTGGCCTCACAACTCCAGGTATTCTTGAGAGACACGGATTATCTGGATTCGGCACAGTCTGGTTTCAGACCGGGACATGGAACCGAGACGGTCTTGGTCGCCTTAGTGGATGATCTGCGCCGGGAGCTAGACAGGGGGAGTGTGTCCCTGTTGGTGCTCCTGGACCTCTCAGCGGCCTTCGATACCGTCGACCACGGTATCCTTCTGGGGCGCCTTGCGGAAATGGGTCTTGGGTGTTATTGGGGGACTCCTGTTCAACACCACAGCCTTTGACCTGTGGGGTTCCACAGGGCTCTATATTGTCCCCCATGTTGTTTAATATCTACATGAAGCCGCTGGGTGAGATCATCCGGAGTTTCGGGGTGCGGTGTCATCTGTACGCAGATGATGTCCAACTCTGTCACTCCTTCCCACCTGCTACTAAGGAGGCTGTCGAGGTCCTGAACCGGTGCCTGGCCGCTGTAATGGTCTGGATGAGGGCGAACAAACTGAAATTAAATCCAGACAAGACAGAGGTACTCCTGGTCAGTCGCAAGGCCGAACAGGGTATAGGGTTACAGCCTGTGCTGGATGGGGTCGCACGCCCCTTGAAGGCGCAGGTTCGCAGCTTGGGTGTGACCCTGGATTCTTTCTCTCTCTCTGCTGCCCTCTCCTGTCTCCACCTGAGCACTGCATACATACTGACCTAAAGTCTGATGTTTCTATCTCTATGCTGCCCTCTCCTGTCTCCACCTGAGCATTGCATACATACTGACATAGAGGATGATTCTTTCTATCTCTATACTGCCCTCTCCTGTCTCCACCAGAGCATTGCATAACTACTGAGCTAGAGGCTGATACTTTCTGTCTTTATGCGGCCCTCTCCTGTCTCCACCTCAGCATTGCATACATACAGACCTAGAGGCTGATTCTTTCTATCTCTATGCTGCCCTCTCCTGTCTCCACCTGAGCAATGCATACATACTGACCTAAAGTCTGATTCTTTCTATCTCTATGCTGCCCTCTCCTGTCTCCACCTGAGCATTGCAAACATACTGACCTAGAGGCTGATTCTTTCTATCTCTATGCTGCGCTCTCCTGTCTCCACTTAAGCACTGCAATCATACTGACCTAGAGGCTGATTCTTTCTATCTCTATGCTGCCCTCTCCTGTCTCCACCTGAGCATTGCAAACATACTGACCTAGAGGCTGATTCTCTCTATCTCTATGCTGTCTCCACCTGAGCACTACATACATACTATTCTAGAGGCTGATTCTTTCTATCTCAATGCTGCCCTCTCCTGCCTCCATCTGAGCATTGCATAATTACTGACCTAGAGGCTGATTCTTTCTCTCTCTATGCTGCCCTCTCCTGTCTCCACCTGAGCATTGCATACATACAGACCTAGAGGCTGATTCTTTCTGTCTCTATACTGCCCTCTCCTGTTACCACCTGAGCACTGCAAACATACTGACCTAGAGGCTGATTCTTTCTATCTCTATGCTGCCCTCTCCTGTCCCAACCTGAGCATTGCATGCATAATGACCTAGAGGCTGATTCTTTCTATCTCTATACTGCCCTTTCCTGTCTGCAGCTGAGCACTGCAAACATACTGACGTAGAGGCTGATTCTTTCTATCTCTATGCTGCCCTCTCCTGTCTCCACCTCAGCATTGCATGCATACTGACCTAGAGGTTGATTCTTTTTTCTCTATACTGCCCTCTCCTGTCTGCAGCTGAGCACTGCAAACATAATGACCTAGAGGCTGATTCTTTCTATCCCTATGCTGCCTTCTGCTGTCACCACCTGAGCATTGCATACGTACTGATCTAGAGGCTGATTCTTTCTATCTCTATGCTGCCCTCTCCTGCCTCCACCTGAGCACTGCATACATACTGACCTAGAGGCTGATTCTATCTATGCTTCCCTCTCCTGGCTCCAACTGAGCACAGCAGGCATTCTTACCTAGTGGCTGATTCTTTCTATCTCTATGTTGCCTTCTCCTCTCACCACCTGAGCTTTGCATACATACTGACCTAGAGGCTGATTATTTCTATCTCGATGCTGCCCTCTACTGTCTCCACCTGAGCACTGCATACATACTGATCTAAAGGCTGATTCTTTCTATCTCTATGCTGCCCTCTCCTGCCTCCACCTGAGCACGGTAAACATACTTACCTAGAGGCTGATACTTTCTATCTCTATGCTTCCCTCTACTGTCTAAACCGGAACATTACATACATACTGACCTAGAAGCTGATTCTATCTAGCTCTATGCTGCCCTCTCATGTCTCCACCTGAGCATTGCATAAATACCGACCTAGACGCAGATTCTTTCTATCTCTATGCTGCCCTCTCCTGTCTCCACCTGAGCACTGCATACATACTGATCTAAAGGGTGATGCTTTCTATCTCTATTGTGCCCTCTCCTGTCTTGCATAAATACTGACCTAGAGGCTTATTCCTTCTATTTCTATGCTGCCCTCTCCTGTCACCACCGGAGCATTGCTTACATACTGACCTAGAGGCTGCTTCTTTCTATCTCTATACTGCCCTCTCCTCTCTCCACCTGAGCACTGCACACATAATGACGTAGAGAATTATTCTTTCTATCTCTATGCTGCCCTCTCCTGTCTCCACCTCAGCATTGCATACATACTAACCTAAAGGCTGATTCTTTCTCTCTCTCTCTGCTGCCCTCTACTGTCTCCACCTGAGCACTGCAAACATACTGACCTAAAGTCTGATATTTTCTAACTCTATGCTGCCCTATCTTGTCTCCACCTGAGCATTGCATACATACTGACATAGAGGATGATTCTTTCTATCTCTATACTGCCCTCTCCTGTCTCCCCCTGAGCACTGCAAATATACTGACCTAGAGGCTGATTCTTTCTATCTCTATGCTGTCTCCACCTGAGCACTGCATACATACTGTCCTAGAGGCTGATTCTTTCTGTCTCTGTGCTGCACTCCCCTGCCTCCATCTGAGCATTGCATAACTACTGACCTAGAGGCTGATACTTTCTGTCTCTATGCTGCCCTCTCCTGTCTCCACCTGAGCATTGCATACATACAGACCTAGAGGCTGATTCTTTCTATCTCTATGCTGCCCTCTCCTGTCTCCACCTGAGCACTGCATACATACTGACCTAAAGTCTGATTCTTTCTATCTCTATGCTGCCCTCTCCTGTCTCCACCTGAGCATTGCAAACATACTGACCTAGAGGCTGATTCTTTCTATCTCTATACTGCCCTCTCCTCTCTCCACCTGAGCACTGCACACATAATGACGTAGAGAATTATTCCTTCTATCTCTTTGCTGCCCTCTCCTGTCTCCACCTGAGCATTGCATGCATACTGACCTAAAGTCTGATTCTTTCTATCTCTGTGCTGCCCTCTCCTGCCTCCACCTCAGCACTGCAAACATACTGACCTAGAAGTTGATTCTTTCTATCTCTATGCTGCCCTCTCCTGTCTCCACCTCAGCATTGCATACATACTAACCTAAAGGCTGATTCTTTCTCTCTCTCTCTGCTGCCCTCTCCTGTCTCCACCTGAGCACTGCAAACATACTGACCTAAAGTCTGATATTTTCTAACTCTATGCTGCCCTCTCTTGTCTCCACCTGAGCATTGCATACATACCGACATAGAGGATGATTCTTTCTATCTCTATACTGCCCTCTCCTGTCTCCCCCTGAGCACTGCAAATATACTGACCTAGAGGCTGATTCTTTCTATCTCTATGCTGTCTCCACCTGAGCACTGCATACATACTGTCCTAGAGGCTGATTCTTTCTATCTCTGTGCTGCACTCCCCTGCCTCCATCTGAGCATTGCATAACTACTGACCTAGAGGCTGATACTTTCTGTCTCTATGCTGCCCTCTCCTGTCTCCACCTGAGCATTGCATACATACAGACCTAGAGGCTGATTCTTTCTATCTCTATGCTGCCCTCTTCTGTCTCCACCTGAGCACTGCATACATACTGACCTAAAGTCTGATTCTTTCTATCTCTATGCTGCCCTCTCCTGTCTCCACCTGAGCATTGCAAACATACTGACCTAGAGGCTGATTCTTTCTATCTCTATACTGCCCTCTCCTGTCTCCACATAAGCACTGCAAACATACTGACCTAGTGGCTGATTCTTTATATCTCTATGCTGCCCTCTCCTGTCTCCACCTCAGCATTGCATACATACTAACCTAAAGGCTGATTCTTTCTCTCTCTATGCTGCCCTCTTCTGTCTCCACCTGAGCACTGCATACCTACTGACCTAGAGGATGATTCTTTCTATCTCTATGCTGCGCTCTCCTGTCTCCACCTGAGCATTGCATACATACTGACATACAGGATGATTCTTTCTCTCTCTATACTGCCCCCTCCTCTCTCCACCTGAGCATTGCATACATACAGACCTAGACATTGATTCTTTCTATCTCTATGTGTCCCTCTCCTGTCTCCACCTGAGCACTGCAAACATACTGACCTAGAGGCTGATTCTCTCTATCTCTATGCTGTCTCCACCTGAGCACTGCATACATACTGTCCTACAGGCTGATTCTTTCTATCTCTATGCTGCCCTCTCCTGCCTCCATCTGAGCATTGCATAACTACTGACCTAGAGGCTGATACTTTCTCTCTCTATGCTGCCCTCTCCTGTCTCCACCTGAGCATTGCATATATAAAGACCTAGAGACTGATTCTTTCTATCTCTATGCTGCCCTCTCCTGCCTCCATCTGAGCACTGCAAATATACTGACCTAGAGGCTGATTCTTTCTATCTCTATTCTGTCTCCACCTGAGCACTGCATGCATACTGTCCTAGAGGCTGATTCTTTCTATCTCTATGCTGCCCTCTCCTGTCTCCACGTAAGCACTGCAAACATACTGACCTAGGGGATGATTTTTTATATCTCTATGCGGCCCTCTACTGTCTCCACCTGAGCACTGCATACATACTGACCTAAAAGCTGATTCTTTCTATCTCTATAATGCCCTCTCCTGTCTCCACCTGAGCACTGCATACATACTGACATGGAAGCTGATTCTATCTATCTCTATACTGCCCTCTCCTGTCTCCACCTCAGAACTGCATACATACTGACCTAGAAGCTGATTCTATCTAGCTCTATGCTGCCCTCTCATGTCTCCACCTGAGCATTGCATAAGTACCAACGTAGAGGGAGATTCTTTCTATCTCTATGCTGCCCTCTCCTGTCTCCACTTGAGCACTGCATACATACTGATGTAAAGGGTGATGCTTTCTATCTTTATTGTGCCCTCTCCTGTCTCCACCTGAGCCTTGCATACATACTGACCTAGAGGCTTATTCCATCTATCTCTATACTGCCCTCTCCTCTCTCCACCTGAGCACTGCACACATTATGACGTAGAGAATGATTCCTTCTATCACTTTGCTGCCCTCTCCTGTCTCCACGTGAGCATTGCATGCATACTGACCTAAAGTCTGATTCTTTCTATCTCTGTGCTGCCCTCTTCTGCCTCCACCTCAGCACTGCAAACATACTGACCTAGAGGCTGATTCTTTCTATCTCTATGCTGCCCTCTCCTGTCTCCACCTCAGCATTGCATGCATACTAACCTAAAGGCTGATTCTTTCTCTCTCTCTGCTGCCCTCTCCTGTCTCCACCTGAGCACTGCATACATACTGACCTAAAGTCTGATTCTTTCTATCTCTATGCTGCCCTCTCCTGTCTCCACCTGAACATTGCATACATACTGACATAGAGGATGATTCTTTCTATCTCTATGCTGCCCTCTCCTGTCTCCACCTGAGCATTGCATACATACAGACCTAGAGACTGATTCTTTCTATCTCTATGCTGCCCTCCCCTGCCTCCATCTGAGCACTGCAAATATACTGACCTAGAGGCTGATTCTTTCTATCTCTATGCTGTCTCCACCTGAGCACTGCATGCATACTGTCCTAGAGGCTGATTCTTTCTATCTCTATGCTGCACTCTCCTGACTCCCTCTGAGCATTGCATAACTACTGACCTAGAGGCTGATACTTTCTGTCTCTATGCTGCCCTCTCCTGTCTCCACCTGAGCATTGCATACATAAAGAACTAGAGGCTGATTCTTTCTATCTCTATGCTGCCCTCTCCTGTCGCCACCTGAGAATTACATACATACTGACATACAAGATGATCCTTTCTCTCTCTATACTGCCCTCTCCTGTCTCCACCTGAGCATTGCATACATACAGACCTAGAGACGGATTCTCTCTATCTCTATGCTGTCTCCACCTGAGCACTGCATCCATACTGTCCTAGAGGCTGATTCTTTCTATATCTATGCTGCCCTCTCCTGCCTCCATCTGAGCATTGCATAACTACTGACCTAGAGGCTGATATTTTTTCTGTCTCTATACTGCCCTCTCCTGTCTCCACCTGAGCATTGCATACATACAGACCTAGAGACTGATTGTTTCTATCTCTATACTGACCTCTCCTGTATCCACCTGAGCATTGCAAACATACTGACCTAGAGGCTGATTTTTTATATCTCTATGCTGCCCTCTACTATCTCCACCTGAGCACTGCATACATAGTGAACTAAAGGCTGATTCTTTCTATCTCTATGCTGCCCTCTCCTGTCTCCACCTGAGCATTGCATACATACTGACATAGAGGATCATTCTTTCTATCTCTATAATGCCCTCTCCTGTTTCCACCTGAGCACTGCATACATACTGACATGGAAGCTGATTCTTTCTATCTCTATACTGCCCTCTCCTGTCTCCACCTGAACATTGCATACATACTGAACTGGAAGCTGATACTTTCTGTCTCTATGCTGCCCTCTCCTGTCTCCACCTGAACATTGCATACATACTGAACTGGAAGCAGATACTTTCTGTCTCTATGCTGCCCTCTCCTGTCTCCACCTGAGCACTGCATACATACTGACATGGAAGCTGATTCTTTCTATCTCTATACTGCCCTCTCCTGTCTCCACCTGAACATTGCAAACATACTGACCTGGAAGCTGATACTTTCTGTCTCTATGCTGCCCCCTCCTGCCTCCATCTGAGCATTAAAAAACTACTGACCTAGAGGCTGATTCTTTCTGTCTCTATGCTGCCCTCCCCTGTCTCCACCTGAGCATTGCATACATAAAGACCTAGAGGCTGATTCTTTCTATCTCTATGCTGCCCTCTCCTGTCTCCACCTGAGCATTGCATAAATACAGACCTAGAGTCTGATTCTTTCTATCTCTATACTGCCCTCTCCTGTCTCCACCTGAACATTGCAAACATACTGACCTAGAGGCTGATTCTTTCTGTCTCTATACTGCCCTCTCCTGTCTCCACCTGACCCCTGCATACATACTGATCTAAAGGGTGATTCTTTCTATCTCTATGCTGCCCTCTCCTGTCCCTACCTGAGCATTGCATGCATAATGACCTAGAGGCTGATTCTTTCTATCTCTATGCTGCCCTCTCCTGTCTCCACCTGAGCATTGCATGCATACTGACCTAGAGGCTGATTTTTCTATCTCTTTACTGCCCTCTCCTGTCTGCAGCTGAGCACTGCAAACATACTGACCTAGAGGCTGATTCTTTCTATCTCTATGCTGCCTTCTCCTGTCACCACCTGAGCATAGCATACATACTGACCTAGCGGCTAATTCTTTCTACCTCTGTGCTGCTCTCTCCTGTCTCCACCTGAGTATGGCATACTTACTGACATAGAGGATGATTCTTTTTTTCTCTATACTGCCCTCTCCTGTCTCCACCTCAGCACTGCATACATACTGAACTAGAAGCTGATTCTTTCTATCTCTATGCTGCCCTCCCCTGTCTCCACCTGAGCACTGCAAACATACTGACCTAGAGACTGATTATTTCTATCTCTATGCTGCCCTCTACTGTCTCCACCTGAGCACTGCAAACATACAGATCTACAGGCTGATTCTTTCTTTCTCTATGCTGCACTCCCCTGCCTCCATCTGAGCATTGCATAACTACTGACCTAGAGGCTGATACTTTCTGTCTCTATGCTGCCCTCTCCTGTCTCCACCTGAGCATTGCATACATACAGACCTAGAGGCTGATTCTTTCTATGTCTATGCTGCCCTCTCCTGTCTCCACCTGAGCATTGCATACATAAAGACCTAGAGGCTGATTCTTTCTATCCCTATGCTGCCCTCTCCTGTCTCCAGCTGAGCACTGCATACATACTGACCTAAAGTCTAATTCTTTCTATCTCTATGCTGCCCTCTCCTGTCTCCACCTGAGCATTGCATACATACTGACATAGAGGATGATTCTTTCTATCTCTATACTGCCCTCTCCTGTCTCCACCAGAGCATTGCATAACTACTGAGCTAGAGGCTGATTCTTTCTATCTCTATGCTGCCCTCTCCTGTCTCCACCTGAGCATTGCAAACATACTGACCTAGAGGCTGATTCTCTCTATCTCTATGCTGTCTCCACCTGAGCACTACATACATACTATTCTAGAGGCTGATTCTTTCTATCTCAATGCTGCCCTCTCCTGCCTCCATCTGAGCATTGCATAATTACTGACCTAGAGGCTGATTCTTTCTCTCTCTATGCTGCCCTCTCCTGTCTCCACCTGAGCATTGCATACATACAGACCTTGAGGCTGATTCTTTCTGTCTCTATACTGCCCTCTCCTGTTACCACCTGAGCAGTGTAAACATACTGACCTAGAGGCTGATTCTTTCTATCTCTATGCTGCCCTCTCCTGTCCCAACCTGAGCATTGCATGCATAATGACCTAGAGGCTGATTCTTTCTATCTCTATACTGCCCTTTCCTGTCTGCAGCTGAGCACTGCAGACATACTGACGTAGAGGCTGATTCTTTCTATCTCTATGCTGCCCTCTCCTGTCTCCACCTCAGCATTGCATGCATACTGACCTAGAGGTTGATTCTTTTTTCTCTATACTGCCCTCTCCTGTCTGCAGCTGAGCACTGCAAACATAATGACCTAGAGGCTGATTCTTTCTATCCCTATGCTGCCTTCTGCTGTCACCACCTGAGCATTGCATACATACTGACCTAGAGGCTAATTCTTTCTATCTCTATGCTGCCCTCTCCTGTCTCCAACTGAGCATAGCTGGCATTCTTACCTAGTTGCTGATGCTTTCTTTCTCTATGCTGCCTTCTCCTCTCACCACCTGAGCACTGCATACGTACTGATCTAGAGGCTGATTCTTTCTATCTCTATGCTGCCCTCTCCTGCCTCCACCTGAGCACTGCATACATACTGACCTAGAGGCTGATTCTATCTATGCTTCCCTCTCCTGGCTCCAACTGAGCATAGCAGGCATTCTTACCTAGTGGCTGATTCTTTCTATCTCTATGTTGCCTTCTCCTCTCACCACCTGAGCTTTGCATACATACTGACCTAGAGGCTGATTATTTCTATCTCAATGCTGCCCTCTACTGTCTCCACCTGAGCACTGCATACATACTGATCTAAAGGCTGATTCTTTCTATCTCTATGCTGCCCTCTCCTGCCTCCACCTGAGCACGGTAAACATACTTACCTAGAGGCTGATACTTTCTATCTCTATGCTTCCCTCTACTGTCTAAACCGGAACATTACATACATACTGACCTAGAAGCTGATTCTATCTAGCTCTATGCTGCCCTCTCATGTCTCCACCTGAGCATTGCATAAATACCGACCTAGACGCAGATTCTTTCTATCTCTATGCTGCCCTCTCCTGTCTCCACCTGAGCACTGCATACATACTGATCTAAAGGGTGATGCTTTCTATCTCTATTGTGCCCTCTAATGTCTTGCATAAATACTGACCTAGAGGCTTATTCCTTCTATTTCTATGCTGCCCTCTCCTGTCACCACCGGAGCATTGCTTACATACTGACCTAGAGGCTGCTTCTTTCTATCTCTATACTGCCCTCTCCTCTCTCCACCTGAGCACTGCACACATAATGACGTAGAGAATTATTCTTTCTATCCCTATGCTGCCCTCTCCTGTCTCCACCTCAGCATTGCATACATACTAACCTAAAGGCTGATTCTTTCTCTCTCTCTCTGCTGCCCTCTACTGTCTCCACCTGAGCACTGCAAACATGCTGACCTAAAGTCTGATATTTTCTAACTCTATGCTGCCCTATCTTGTCTCCACCTGAGCATTGCATACATACTGACATAGAGGATGATTCTTTCTATCTCTATACTGCCCTCTCCTGTCTCCCCCTGAGCACTGCAAATATACTGACCTAGAGGCTGATTCTTTCTATCTCTATGCTGTCTCCACCTGAGCACTGCATACATACTGTCCTAGAGGCTGATTCTTTCTGTCTCTGTGCTGCACTCCCCTGCCTCCATCTGAGCATTGCATAACTACTGACCTAGAGGCTGATACTTTCTGTCTCTATGCTGCCCTCTCCTGTCTCCACCTGAGCATTGCATACATACAGACCTAGAGGCTGATTATTTCTATCTCTATGCTGCCCTCTACTATCTCCACCTGAGCACTGCATACATACTGACCTAAAGTCTGATTCTTTCTATCTCTATGCTGCCCTCTCCTGTCTCCACCTGAGCATTGCAAACATACTGACCTAGAGGCTGATTCTTTCTATCTCTATACTGCCCTCTCCTCTCTCCACCTGAGCACTGCACACATAATGACGTAGAGAATTATTCCTTCTATCTCTTTGCTGCCCTCTCCTGTCTCCACCTGAGCATTGCATGCATACTGACCTAAAGTCTGATTCTTTCTATCTCTGTGCTGCCCTCTCCTGCCTCCACCTCAGCACTGCAAACATACTGACCTAGAAGTTGATTCTTTCTATCTCTATGCTGCCCTCTCCTGTCTCCACCTCAGCATTGCATACATACTAACCTAAAGGCTGATTCTTTCTCTCTCTCTCTGCTGCCCTCTCCTGTCTCCACCTGAGCACTGCAAACATACTGACCTAAAGTCTGATATTTTCTAACTCTATTCTGCCCTCTCTTGTCTCCACCTGAGCATTGCATACATACCGACATAGAGGATGATTCTTTCTATCTCTATACTGCCCTCTCCTGTCTCCCCCTGAGCACTGCAAATATACTGACCTAGAGGCTGATTCTTTCTATCTCTATGCTGTCTCCACCTGAGCACTGCATACATACTGTCCTAGAGGCTGATTTTTTCTATCTCTGTGCTGCACTCCCCTGCCTCCATCTGAGCATTGCATAACTACTGACCTAGAGGCTGATACTTTCTGTCTCTATGCTGCCCTCTCCTGTCTCCACCTGAGCATTGCATACATACAGACCTAGAGGCTGATTCTCTCTATCTCTATGCTGTCTCCACCTGAGCACTGCATACATACTGTCCTACAGGCTGATTCTTTCTATCTCTATGCTGCCCTCTCCTGCCTCCATCTGAGCATTGCATAACTACTGACCTAGAGGCTGATACTTTCTCTCTCTATGCTGCCCTCTCCTGTCTCCACCTGAGCATTGCATATATAAAGACCTAGAGACTGATTCTTTCTATCTCTATGCTGCCCTCTCCTGCCTCCATCTGAGCACTGCAAATATACTGACCTAGAGGCTGATTCTTTCTATCTCTATTCTGTCTCCACCTGAGCACTGCATGCATACTGTCCTAGAGGCTGATTCTTTCTATCTCTATGCTGCCCTCTCCTGTCTCCACGTAAGCACTGCAAACATACTGACCTAGGGGATGATTTTTTATATCTCTATGCGGCCCTCTACTGTCTCCACCTGAGCACTGCATACATACTGACCTAAAAGCTGATTCTTTCTATCTCTATAATGCCCTCTCCTGTCTCCACCTGAGCACTGCATACATACTGACATGGAAGCTGATTCTATCTATCTCTATACTGCCCTCTCCTGTCTCCACCTCAGAACTGCATACATACTGACCTAGAAGCTGATTCTATCTAGCTCTATGCTGCCCTCTCATGTCTCCACCTGAGCATTGCATAAGTACCAACGTAGAGGGAGATTCTTTCTATCTCTATGCTGCCCTCTCCTGTCTCCACCTGAGCACTGCATACATACTGATGTAAAGGGTGATGCTTTCTATCTTTATTGTGCCCTCTCCTGTCTCCACCTGAGCCTTGCATACATACTGACCTAGAGGCTTATTCCATCTATCTCTATACTGCCCTCTCCTCTCTCCACCTGAGCACTGCACACATTATGACGTAGAGAATGATTCCTTCTATCACTTTGCTGCCCTCTCCTGTCTCCACGTGAGCATTGCATGCATACTGACCTAAAGTCTGATTCTTTCTATCTCTGTGCTGCCCTCTTCTGCCTCCACCTCAGCACTGCAAACATACTGACCTAGAGGCTGATTCTTTCTATCTCTATGCTGCCCTCTCCTGTCTCCACCTCAGCATTGCATGCATACTAACCTAAAGGCTGATTCTTTCTCTCTCTCTGCTGCCCTCTCCTGTCTCCACCTGAGCACTGCATACATACTGACCTAAAGTCTGATTCTTTCTATCTCTATGCTGCCCTCTCCTGTCTCCACCTGAACATTGCATACATACTGACATAGAGGATGATTCTTTCTATCTCTATGCTGCCCTCTCCTGTCTCCACCTGAGCATTGCATACATACAGACCTAGAGACTGATTCTTTCTATCTCTATGCTGCCCTCCCCTGCCTCCATCTGAGCACTGCAAATATACTGACCTAGAGGCTGATTCTTTCTATCTCTATGCTGTCTCCACCTGAGCACTGCATGCATACTGTCCTAGAGGCTGATTCTTTCTATCTCTATGCTGCACTCTCCTGACTCCCTCTGAGCATTGCATAACTACTGACCTAGAGGCTGATACTTTCTGTCTCTATGCTGCCCTCTCCTGTCTCCACCTGAGCATTGCATACATAAAGAACTAGAGGCTGATTCTTTCTATCTCTATGCTGCCCTCTCCTGTCGCCACCTGAGAATTACATACATACTGACATACAAGATGATCCTTTCTCTCTCTATACTGCCCTCTCCTGTCTCCACCTGAGCATTGCATACATACAGACCTAGAGACGGATTCTCTCTATCTCTATGCTGTCTCCACCTGAGCACTGCATCCATACTGTCCTAGAGGCTGATTCTTTCTATATCTATGCTGCCCTCTCCTGCCTCCATCTGAGCATTGCATAACTACTGACCTAGAGGCTGATATTTTTTCTGTCTCTATACTGCCCTCTCCTGTCTCCACCTGAGCATTGCATACATACAGACCTAGAGACTGATTGTTTCTATCTCTATACTGACCTCTCCTGTATCCACCTGAGCATTGCAAACATACTGACCTAGAGGCTGATTTTTTATATCTCTATGCTGCCCTCTACTATCTCCACCTGAGCACTGCATACATAGTGAACTAAAGGCTGATTCTTTCTATCTCTATGCTGCCCTCTCCTGTCTCCACCTGAGCATTGCATACATACTGACATAGAGGATCATTCTTTCTATCTCTATAATGCCCTCTCCTGTTTCCACCTGAGCACTGCATACATACTGACATGGAAGCTGATTCTTTCTATCTCTATACTGCCCTCTCCTGTCTCCACCTGAACATTGCAAACATACTGACCTGTAAGCTGATACTTTCTGTCTCTATGCTGCCCTCTCCTGCCTCCATCTCATCATTAAAAAACTACTGACCTAGAGGCTGATTCTTTCTGTCTCTATGCTGCCCTCTCCTGTCTCCACCTGAGCATTGCATACATAAAGACCTAGAGGCTGATTCTTTCTATCTCTATGCTGCCCTCTCCTGTCTCCACCTGAGCATTGCATAAATACAGACCTAGAGTCTGATTCTTTCTATCTCTATACTGCCCTCTCCTGTCTCCACCTGAACATTGCAAACATACTGACCTAGAGGCTGATTCTTTATCTCTCTATACTGCCCTCTCCTGTCTCCACCTGACCCCTGCATACATACTGATCTAAAGGGTGATTCTTTCTATCTTTATGCTGCCCTCTCCTGTCTCTACCTGAGCTTTGCATGCATAATGACCTAGAGGCTGATTCTTTCTATCTCTATGCTGCCCTCTCCTGTCTCCACCTGAGCATTGCATAAATACAGACCTAGAGTCTATTTCTTTCTATCTCTATACTGCCCTCTCCTGTCTCCACCTGAACATTGCAAACATACTGACCTAGAGGCTGATTCTTTCCGTCCCTATACTGCCCTCTCCTGTCTCCACCTGACCACTGCATACATACTGATCTAAAGGGTGATTCTTTCTATCTCTATGCTGCCCTCTCCTGTCTCTACCTGAGCATTGCATGCATAATGACCTAGAGGCTGATTCTTTCTATCTCTATGCTGCCCTCTCCTGTCTCCACCTGAGCATTGCATGCATACTGACCTAGAGGCTGATTTTTCTATCTCTTTACTGCCCTCTCCTGTCTGCAGCTGACTACTGCAAACATACTGACCTAGCGGCTAATTCTTTCTACCTCTGTGCTGCTCTCTCCTTTCTCCACCTGAGCATTGCATACTTACTGACATAGAGGATGATTCTTTTTTTCTCTATACTGCCCTCTCCTGTCTCCACCTCAGCACTGCATACATACTGAACTAGAAGCTGATTCTTTCTATCTCTATGCTGCCCTCCCCTGTCTCCACCTGAGCACTGCAAACATAGTGACCTAGAGACTGATTATTTCTATCTCTATGCTGCCCTCTACTGTCTCCACCTGAGCACTGCAAACATACTGATCTACAGGCTGATTCTTTCTTTCTCTATGCTGCACTCCCCTGCCTCCATCTGAGCATTGCATAACTACTGACCTAGAGGCTGATACTTTCTGTCTCTATGCTGCCCTCTCCTGTCTCCACCTGAGCACTGCATACATAAAGACCTAGAGGCTGATTCTTTCTATCTCTATGCTGCCCTCTCCTGTCTCCACCTGAGCATTGCATACATAAAGACCTAGAGGCTGATTCTTTCTATCTCTATGCTGCCCTCTCCTGTCTCCAGCTGAGCACTGCATACATACTGACCTAAAGTCTGATTCTTTCTATCTCTATGCTGCCCTCTCCTGTCTCCACCTGAGCATTGCAAACATATTGACCTAGAGGCTGTTTCTTTCTATCTCTATGCTGCCCTCTCCTGTCTCCACTTAAGCACTGCAAACATACTGACAGTGGCTGATTCTTTCTATCTCTATGCTGTCTCCACCTGAGCACTGCATGCATACTGTCCTAGAGGCTGATTCTTTCTATCTCTATGCTGCACTCTCCTGACTCCCTCTGAGCATTGCATAACTACTGACCTAGAGGCTGATACTTCCTGTCTGTGTGCTGCCCTCTCCTGTCTCCACCTCTGCATTGCATACATACTAACCTAAAGGCTGATTCTTTCTTGCTCTATGCTGCCCTCTCCTGTGTCCACCTGAGTACTGCATACATACTGACATAAAGTTTGATTCTTTCTATCTCTATGCTGCCCTCTCCTGTCTCACCTGAGAATTGCATACATACTGACATACAAGATGATCCTTTCTCTCTCTATACTGCCCTCTCCTGTCTCCACCTGAGCATTGCATACATACAGACCTAGAGACTGATTCTCTCTATCTCTATGCTGTCTCCACCTGAGCACTGCATCCATACTGTCCTAGAGGCTGATTCTTTCTATATCTATGCTGCCCTCTCCTGCCTCCATCTGAGCATTGCATAACTACTGACCTAGAGGCTGATATTTTTTCTGTCTCTATACTGCCCTCTCCTGTCTCCACCTGAGCATTGCATACATACTGACCTAGAGGCTGATTCTTCTTATCTCTATGCTGCCCTCTCCTGTCTCCACTTAAGCACTGCAAACATACTGACCTAGAGGCTGATTTTTTATATCTCTATGCTGCCCTCTACTATCTCCACCTGAGCACTGCATACATAGTGAACTAAAGGCTGATTCTTTCTATCTCTATGCTGCCCTCTCCTGTCTCCACCTGAGCATTGCATACATACTGACATAGAGGATCATTCTTTCTATCTCTATACTGCCCTCTCCTGTCTCCACCTGAACATTGCAAACATACTGACCTGGAAGCTGATACTTTCTGTCTCTATGCTGCCCCCTCCTGCCTCCATCTGAGCATTAAAAAACTACTGACCTAGAGGCTGATTCTTTCTGTCTCTATGCTGCCCTCTCCTGTCTCCACCGGAGCATTGCATACATAAAGACCTAGAGGCTGATTCTTTCTATCTCTATGCTGCCCTCTCCTGTCTCCACCTGAGCATTGCATAAATACAGACCTAGAGTCTGATTCTTTCTATCTCCATACTGCCCTCTCCTGTCTCCACCTGAACATTGCAAACATACTGACCTAGAGGCTGATTCTTTCTGTCTCTATACTGCCCTCTCCTGTCTCCACCTGACCCCTGCATACATACTGATCTAAAGGGTGATTCTTTCTATCTCTATGCTGCCCTCTCCTGTCTCTACCTGAGCATTGCATGCATAATGACCTAGAGGCTGATTCTTTCTATCTCTATGCTGCCCTCTCCTGTCTCCACCTGAGCATTGCATGCATACTGACCTAGAGGCTGATTCTTTCTACCTCTGTGCTGCCCTCTCCTGTCTCCACCTGACCCCTGCATACATACTGATCTAAAGGGTGATTCTTTCTATCTCCATACTGCCCTCTCCTGTCTCCACCTGAACATTGCAAACATACTGACCTAGAGGCTGATTCTTTCTGTCTCTATACTGCCCTCTCCTGTCTCCACCTGACCCCTGCATACATACTGACCTAGAGGCTGATTCTTTCTATCTCTATGCTGCCTTCTCCTGTCACCACCTCAGCATAGCATACATACTGACCTAGCGGCTAATTCTTTCTACCTCTGTGCTGCTCTCTCCTGTCTCCATCTGAGTATTGCATACTTACTGACATAGAGGATGATTCTTTTTTTCTCTATACTGCCCTCTCCTGTCTCCACCTCAGCACTGCATACATACTGAACTAGAAGCTGATTCTTTCTATCTCTATGCTGCCCTCCCCTGTCTCCACCTGAGCACTGCAAACATACTGACCTAGAGACTGATTATTTCTATCTCTATGCTGCCCTCTAATGTCTCCACCTGAGCACTGCAAACATACAGATCTACAGGCTGATTCTTTCTTTCTCTATGCTGCACTCCCCTGCCTCCATCTGAGCATTGCATAACTACTGACCTAGAGGCTGATACTTTCTGTCTCTATGCTGCCCTCTCCTGTCTCCACCTGAGCATTGCATACATACAGACCTAGAGGCTGATTCTTTCTATGTCTATGCTGCCCTCTCCTGTCTCCACCTGAGCATTGCATACATAAAGACCTAGAGGCTGATTCTTTCTATCCCTATGCTGCCCTCTCCTGTCTCCAGCTGAGCACTGCATACATACTGACCTAAAGTCTAATTCTTTCTATCTCTATGCTGCCCTCTCCTGTCTCCACCTGAGCATTGCAAACATATTGACCTAGAGGCTGTTTCGTTCTATCTCTATGCTGCCCTCTCCTGTCTCCACTTAAGCACTGCAAACATACTGACCTAGTGGCTGATTCTTTATATCTCTATGCTGCCCTCTCCTGTCTTCACCTCAGCATTGCATACATACTAACCTAAAGGCTGATTCTTTCTCTCTCTATGCTACCCTCTCCTGTCTCCACCTGAGCACTGCATACGTACTGACCTAAAGTCTGATTCTTTCTATCTCTATGCTGCGCTCTCCTGTCTCCACCTGAGCATTGCATACATACTGACATACAGAATGATTCTTTCTCTCTCTATACTGCCCTCTCCTCTCTCCACCTGAGCATTGCATACATACAGACCTAGACACTGATTCTTTCTATCTCTATGTGTCCCTCTCCTGTCTCCACCTGAGCATTGCAAACATACTGACCTAGAGGCTGATTCTCTCTATCTCTATGCCGTCTCCACCTAAGCACTGCATGCATACTGTCCTAGAGTCTGATTCTTTCTATCTCTATGCTGCCCTCTCCTGTCTCCACGTAAGCACTGCAAACATACTGACCTAGAGGCTGATTTTTTATATCTCTATGCTGCCCTCTACTGTCTCCACCTGAGCACTGCATACATACTGACCTAAAGGCTGATTCTTTCTATCTCTATAATGCCCTCTCCTGTCTCCACCTGAGCACTGCATACATACTGACATGGAAGCTGATTCTATCTATCTCTATACTGCCCTCTCCTGTCTCCACCTCAGCACTGCATACATACTGACCTAGAAGCTGATTATATCTAGCTCTATGCTGCCCTCTCATGTCTCCACCTGAGCATTGCATAAGTACCGACGTAGAGGGAGATTCTTTCTATCTCTATGCTGCCCTCTCCTGTCTCCACCTGAGCACTGCATACATACTGATCTAAAGGGTGATGCTTTCTATCTCTATTGTGCCCTCTCCTGTCTCCACCTGAGCCTTGTATACATACTGACCTAGAGGCTTATTCCTTCTATTTCTATGCTGCCCTCTCCTGTCACCACCGGAGCATTGCTTACATACTGACCTAGAGGCTGATTCTTTCTATCTCTATACTGCCCTCTCCTCTCTCCACCTGAGCACTGCACACATTATGAAGTAGAGAATGATTCCTTCTATCTCTTTGCTGCCCTCTCCTGTCTCCACGTGAGCATTGCATGCATACTGACCTAAAGTCTGATTCTTTCTATCTCTGTGCTGCCCTCTCCTGCCTCCACCTCAGCACTGCAAACATACTGACCTAGAGGCTGATTCTTTCTATCTCTATGCTGCCCTCTCCTGTCTCCACCTCAGCATTGCATACATACTAACCTAAAGGCTGATTCTTTCTCTCTCTCTGCTGCCCTCTCCTGTCTCCACCTGAGCACTGCATACATACTGACCTAAAGTCTGATTCTTTCTATCTCTATGCTGCCCTCTCCTGTCTCCACCTGAACATTGCATACATACTGACCTAGAGGCTGATACTTTCTGTTTGTGTGCTGCCCTCTCCTGTCTCCACCTCTGCATTGCATACATACTAACCTAAAGGCTGATTCTTTCTTGCTCTATGCTGCCCTCTCCTGCCTCCATCTGAGCACTGCAAATATACTGACCTAGAGGCTGATTCTTTCTATCTCTATGCTGTCTCCACCTGAGCACTGCATGCATACTGTCCTAGAGGCTGATTCTTTCTATCTCTATGCTGCACTCTCCTGACTCCCTCTGAGCATTGCATAACTACTGACCTAGAGGCTGATACTTTCTGTTTGTGTGCTGCCCTCTCCTGTCTCCACCTCTGCATTGCATACATACTAACCTAAAGGCTGATTCTTTCTTGCTCTATGCTGCCCTCTCCTGTCTCCACCTGAGTACTGCATACATACTGACATAAAGTTTGATTCTTTCTATCTCTATGCTGCCCTCTCCTGTCTCCACCTGAGAATTGCATACATACTGACATACAAGATGATCCTTTCTCTCTCTATACTGCCCTCTCCTGTCTCCACCTGAGCATTGCATACATACAGACCTAGAGACTGATTCTCTCTATCTCTATGCTGTCTCCACCTGAGCACTGCATCCATACTGTCCTAGAGGCTGATTCTTTCTATATCTATGCTGCCCTCTCCTGCCTCCGTCTGAGCATTGCATAACTACTGACCTAGAGGCTGATACTTTCTGTCTCTATACTGCCCTCTCCTGTCTCCACCTGAGCATTGCATACATACAGACCTAGAGACTGATTCTTTCTATGTCTATGCTGCCCTCTCCTGTCTCCACCTGAGCATTGCATACATACTGACATAGAGGATCATTCTTTCTATCTCTATAATGCCCTCTCCTGTCTCCACCTGAGCACTGCATACATACTGACCTAGAGGCTGATTCTTTCTATCTCTATGCTGCCCTCTCCTGTCTCCACCTGAGAATTGCATACATACTGACATACAAGATGATCCTTTCTCTCTCTATACTGCCCTCTCCTGTCTCCACCTGAGCATTGCATACATACAGACCTAGAGACTGATTCTCTCTATCTCTATGCTGTCTCCACCTGAGCACTGCATCCATACTGTCCTAGAGGCTGATTCTTTCTATATCTATGCTGCCCTCTCCTGCCTCCATCTGAGCATTGCATAACTACTGACCTAGAGGCTGATACTTTCTGTCTCTATACTGCCCTCTCCTGTCTCCACCTGAGCATTGCATACATACAGACCTAGAGACTGATTCTTTCTATGTCTATGCTGCCCTCTCCTGTCTCCACCTGAGCATTGCATACATACTGACATAGAGGATCATTCTTTCTATCTCTATAATGCCCTCTCCTGTCTCCACCTGAGCACTGCATACATACTGACATGGAAGCTGATTCTTTCTATCTCTATACTGCCCTCTCCTGTCTCCACCTGAACATTGCATACATACTGAACTGGAAGCTGATACTTTCTGTCTCTATGCTGCCCTCTCCTGTCTCCACCTGAACATTGCATACATACTGAACTGGAAGCTGATACTTTCTGTCTCTATGCTGCCCTCTCCTGTCTCCACCTGAGCACTGCATACATACTGACATGGAAGCTGATTCTTTCTATCTCTATACTGCCCTCTCCTGTCTCCACCTGAACATTGCAAACATACTGACCTGGAAGCTGATACTTTCTGTCTCTATGCTGCCCCCTCCTGCCTCCATCTGAGCATTAAAAAACTACTGACCTAGAGGCTGATTCTTTCTGTCTCTATGCTGCCCTCTCCTGTCTCCACCTGAGCATTGCATACATAAAGACCTAGAGGCTGATTCTTTCTGTCTCTATGCTGCCCTCTCCTGTCTCCACCTGAGCATTGCATACATAAAGACCTAGAGGCTGATTCTTTCTGTCTCTATGCTGCCCTCTCCTGTCTCCACCTGAGCATTGCATACATAAAGACCTAGAGGCTGATTCTTTCTATCTCTATACTGCCCTCTCCTGTCTCCACCTGAACATTGCAAACATACTGACCTAGAGGCTGATTCTTTCTGTCTCTATACTGCCCTCTCCTGTCTCCACCTGACCCCTGCATACATACTGATCTAAAGGGTGATTCTTTCTATCTCTATGCTGCCCTCTCCTGTCTCCACCTGAGCATTGCATACATAAAGACCTAGAGGCTGATTCTTTCTATCTCTATGCTGCCCTCTCCTGTCTCCACCTGAGCATTGCATAAATACAGACCTAGAGTCTGATTCTTTCTATCTCTATACTGCCCTCTCCTGTCTCCACCTGAACATTGCAAACATACTGACCTAGAGGCTGATTCTTTCTGTCTCTATACTGCCCTCTCCTGTCTCCACCTGACCCCTGCATACATACTGATCTAAAGGGTGATTCTTTCTATCTCTATGCTGCCCTCTCCTGTCTCTACCTGAGCATTGCATGCATAATGACCTAGAGGCTGATTCTTTCTATCTCTATGCTGCCCTCTCCTGTCTCCACCTGAGCATTGCATGCATACTGACCTAGAGGCTGATTTTTCTATCTCTTTACTGCCCTCTCCTGTCTGCAGCTGAGCACTGCAAACATACTGACCTAGAGGCTGATTCTTTCTATCTCTATGCTGCCTTCTCCTGTCACCACCTGAGCATAGCATACATACTGACCTAGCGGCTAATTCTTTCTACCTCTGTGCTGCTCTCTCCTGTCTCCACCTGAGTATTGCATACTTACTGACATAGAGGATGATTCTTTTTTTCTCTATACTGCCCTCTCCTGTCTCCCCCTCAGCACTGCATACATACTGAACTAGAAGCTGATTCTTTCTATCTCTATGCTGCCCTCCCCTGTCTCCACCTGAGCACTGCAAACATACTGACCTAGAGACTGATTAATTCTATCTCTATGCTGCCCTCTACTGTCTCCACCTGAGCACTGCAAACATACAGATCTACAGGCTGATTCTTTCTTTCTCTATGCTGCACTCCCCTGCCTCCATCTGAGCATTGCATAACTACTGACCTAGAGGCTGATACTTTCTGTCTCTATGCTGACCTCTCCTGTCTCCACCTGAGCATTGCATACATACAGACCTAGAGGCTGATTCTTTCTATGTCTATGCTGCCCTCTCCTGTCTCCACCTGAGCATTGCATACATAAAGACCTAGAGGCTGATTCTTTCTATCCCTATGCTGCCCTCTCCTGTCTCCAGCTGAGCACTGCATACATACTGACCTAAAGTCTAATTCTTTCTATCTCTATGCTGCCCTCTCCTGTCTCCACCTGAGCATTGCAAACATATTGACCTAGAGGCTGTTTCGTTCTATCTCTATGCTGCCCTCTCCTGTCTCCACTTAAGCACTGCAAACATACTGACCTAGTGGCTGATTCTTTATAT
This sequence comes from Anolis sagrei, assembly GCF_037176765.1. NCBI lineage: Eukaryota > Metazoa > Chordata > Lepidosauria > Squamata > Anolidae > Anolis > Anolis sagrei. Next base: position 167,755,588 of record NC_090023.1, read on the forward strand.
CTCTATGCTGCCCTCTCCTGTCTTCACCTCAGCATTGCATACATACTAACCTAAAGGCTGATTCTTTCTCTCTCTATGCTGCCCTCTCCTATCTCCACCTGAGCATTGCATACATACTGACATACAGAATGATTCTTTCTCTCTCTATACTGCCCTCTCCTCTCTCCACCTGAGCACTGCACACATTATGAAGTAGAGAATGATTCCTTCTATCTCTTTGCTGCCCTCTCCTGTCTCCACGTGAGCATTGCATGCATACTGACCTAAAGTCTGATTCTTTCTATCTCTGTGCTGCCCTCTCCTGCCTCCACCTCAGCACTGCAAACATACTGACCTAGAGGCTGATTCTTTCTATCTCTATGCTGCCCTCTCCTGTCTCCACCTCAGCATTGCATACATACTAACCTAAAGGCTGATTCTTTCTCTCTCTCTGCTGCCCTCTCCTGTCTCCAGCTGAGCACTGCATACATACTGACCTAAAGTCTGATTCTTTCTATCTCTATGCTGCCCTCTCCTGTCTCCACCTGAACATTGCATACATACTGACATAGGGGATGATTCTTTCTATCTCTATGCTGCCCTCTCCTGTCTCCACCTGAGCATTGCATACATACAGACCTAGAGACTGATTCTTTCTATCTCTATGCTGCCCTCTCCTGCCTCCATCTGAGCACTGCAAATATACTGACCTAGAGGCTGATTCTTTCTATCTCTATGCTGTCTCCACCTGAGCACTGCATGCATACTGTCCTAGAGGCTGATTCTTTCTATCTCTATGCTGCACTCTCCTGACTCCCTCTGAGCATTGCATAACTACTGACCTAGAGGCTGATACTTTCTGTTTGTATGCTGCCCTCTCCTGTCTCCACCTCTGCATTGCATACATACTAACCTAAAGGCTGATTCTTTCTTGCTCTATGCTGCCCTCTCCTGTCTCCACCTGAGTACTGCATACATACTGACATAAAGTTTGATTCTTTCTATCTCTATGCTGCCCTCTCCTGTCTCCACCTGAGAATTGCATACATACTGACATACAAGATGATCCTTTCTCTCTCTATACTGCCCTCTCCTGTCTCCACCTGAGCATTGCATACATACAGAACTAGAGACTGATTCTTTCTATGTCTATGCTGTCTCCACCTGAGCACTGCATCCATACTGTCCTAGAGGCTGATTCTTTCTATATCTATGCTGCCCTCTCCTGCCTCCATCTGAGCATTGCATAACTACTGACCTAGAGGCTGATACTTTCTGTCTCTATACTGCCCTCTCCTGTCTCCACCTGAGCATTGCATACATACAGAACTAGAGACTGATTCTTTCTATGTCTATGCTGCCCTCTCCTGTCTCCACCTGAGCATTGCATACATACTGACATAGAGGATCATTCTTTCTATCTCTATAATGCCCTCTCCTGTCTCCACCTGAGCACTGCATACATACTGACATGGAAGCTGATTCTTTCTATCTCTATACTGCCCTCTCCTGTCTCCACCTGAACATTGCATACATACTGAACTGGAAGCTGATACTTTCTGTCTCTATGCTGCCCTCTCCTGTCTCCACCTGAGCATTGCATACATACTGACATAGAGGATCATTCTTTCTATCTCTATAATGCCCTCTCCTGTCTCCACCTGAGCACTGCATACATACTGACATGGAAGCTGATTCTTTCTATCTCTATACTGCCCTCTCCTGTCTCCACCTGAACATTGCAAACATACTGACCTGGAAGCTGATACTTTCTGTCTCTATGCTGCCCCCTCCTGCCTCCATCTGAGCATTAAAAAACTACTGACCTAGAGGCTGATTCTTTCTGTCTCTATGCTGCCCTCTCCTGTCTCCACCTGAGCATTGCATACATAAAGACCTAGAGGCTGATTCTTTCTATATCTATGCTGCCCTCTCCTGTCTCCACCTGAGCATTGCATAACTACTGACCTAGAGGCTGATACTTTCTGTCTCTATACTGCACTCTCCTGTCTCCACCTGAGCATTGCATACATACAGAACTAGAGACTGATTCTTTCTATGTCTATGCTGCCCTCTCCTGTCTCCACCTGAGCATTGCATACATACTGACATAGAGGATCATTCTTTCTATCTCTATAATGCCCTCTCCTGTCTCCACCTGAGCACTGCATACATACTGACATGGAAGCTGATTCTTTCTATCTCTATACTGCCCTCTCCTGTCTCCACCTGAACATTGCATACATACTGAACTGGAAGCTGATACTTTCTGTCTCTATGCTGCCCTCTCCTGTCTCCACCTGAGCATTGCATACATACTGACATAGAGGATCATTCTTTCTATCTCTATAATGCCCTCTCCTGTCTCCACCTGAGCACTGCATACATACTGACATGGAAGCTGATTCTTTCTATCTCTATACTGCCCTCTCCTGTCTCCACCTGAACATTGCAAACATACTGACCTGGAAGCTGATACTTTCTGTCTCTATGCTGCCCCCTCCTGCCTCCATCTGAGCATTAAAAAACTACTGACCTAGAGGCTGATTCTTTCTGTCTCTATGCTGCCCTCTCCTGTCTCCACCTGAGCATTGCATACATAAAGACCTAGAGGCTGATTCTTTCTATCTCTATGCTGCCCTCTCCTGTCTCCACCTGAGCATTGCATAAATACAGACCTAGAGTCTGATTCTTTCTATCTCTATACTGCCCTCTCCTGTCTCCACCTGAACATTGCAAACATACTGACCTAGAGACTGATTCTTTCTGTCTCTATACTGCCCTCTCCTGTCTCCACCTGACCCCTGCATACATACTGATCTAAAGGGTGATTCTTTCTATCTCTATGCTGCCCTCTCCTGTCTCTACCTGAGCATTGCATGCATAATGACCTAGAGGCTGATTCTTTCTATCTCTATGCTGCCCTCTCCTGTCTCCACCTGAGCATTGCATGCATACTGACCTAGAGGCTGATTTTTCTATCTCTTTACTGCCCTCTCCTGTCTGCAGCTGAGCACTGCAAACATACTGACCTAGAGGCTGATTCTTTCTATCTCTATGCTGCCTTCTCCTCTCACCACCTGAGCATAGCATACATACTGACCTAGCGGCTAATTCTTTCTACCTCTGTGCTGCTCTCTCCTGTCTCCACCTGAGTATTGCATACTTACTGACATAGAGGATGATTCTTTTTTTCTCTATACTGCCCTCTCCTGTCTCCACCTCAGCACTGCATACATACTGAACTAGAAGCTGATTCTTTCTATCTCTATGCTGCCCTCCCCTGTCTCCACCTGAGCACTGCAAACATACTGACCTAGAGACTGATTATTTCTATCTCTATGCTGCCCTCTACTGTCTCCACCGGAGCACTGCAAACATACAGATCTACAGGCTGATTCTTTCTTTCTCTATGCTGCACTCCCCTGCCTCCATCTGAGCATTGCATAACTACTGACCTAGAGGCTGATTCTTTCTATGTCTATGCTGCCCTCTCCTGTCTCCACCTGAGCATTGCATACATAAAGACCTAGAGGCTGATTCTTTCTATCCCTATGCTGCCCTCTCCTGTCTCCAGCTGAGCACTGCATACATACTGACCTAAAGTCTAATTCTTTCTATCTCTATGCTGCCCTCTCCTGTCTCCACCTGAGCATTGCAAACATATTGACCTAGAGGCTGTTTCGTTCTATCTCTATGCTGCCCTCTCCTGTCTCCACTTAAGCACTGCAAACATACTGACCTAGTGGCTGATTCTTTATATCTCTATGCTGCCCTCTCCTGTCTTCACCTCAGCATTGCATACATACTAACCTCAAGGCTGATTCTTTCTCTCTCTATGCTGCCCTCTCCTATCTCCACCTGAGCACTGCATACGTACTGACCTAAAGTCTGATTCTTTCTATCTCTATGCTGCGCTCTCCTGTCTCCACCTGAGCATTGCATACATACTGACATACAGAATGATTCTTTCTCTCTCTATACTGCCCTCTCCTCTCTCCACCTGAGCATTGCATACATACAGACCTAGACACTGATTCTTTCTATCTCTATGTGTCCCTCTCCTGTCTCCACCTGAGCATTGCATACATAAAGACCTAGAGGCTGATTCTTTCTATCCCTATGCTGCCCTCTCCTGTCTCCAGCTGAGCACTGCATACATACTGACCTAAAGTCTAATTCTTTCTATCTCTATGCTGCCCTCTCCTGTCTCCACCTGAGCATTGCAAACATATTGACCTAGAGGCTGTTTCGTTCTATCTCTATGCTGCCCTCTCCTGTCTCCACTTAAGCACTGCAAACATACTGACCTAGTGGCTGATTCTTTATATCTCTATGCTGCCCTCTCCTGTCTTCACCTCAGCATTGCATACATACTAACCTAAAGGCTGATTCTTTCTCTCTCTATGCTGCCCTCTCCTATCTCCACCTGAGCACTGCATACGTACTGACCTAAAGTCTGATTCTTTCTATCTCTATGCTGCGCTCTCCTGTCTCCACCTGAGCATTGCATACATACTGACATACAGAATGATTCTTTCTCTCTCTATACTGCCCTCTCCTCTCTCCACCTGAGCATTGCATACATACAGACCTAGACACTGATTCTTCCTATCTCTATGTGTCCCTCTCCTGTCTCCACCTGAGCATTGCAAACATACTGACCTAGAGGCTGATTCTCTCTATCTCTATGCTGTCTCCACCTAAGCACTGCATGCATACTGTCCTAGAGTCTGATTCTTTCTATCTCTATGCTGCCCTCTCCTGTCTCCACGTAAGCACTGGAAACATACTGACCTAGAAGCTGATTTTTTATATCTCTATGCTGCCCTTCTACTGTCTCCAGCTGAGCACTGCATACATACTGACCTAAAGGCTGATTCTTTCTATCTCTATAATGCCCTCTCCTGTCTCCACCTGAGCACTGCATACATACTGACATGGAAGCTGATTCTATCTATCTCTATACTGCCCTCTCCTGTCTCCACCTCAGCACTGCATCCATACTGACCTAGAAGCTGATTATATCTAGCTCTATGCTGCCCTCTCATGTCTCCACCTGAGCATTGCATAAGTACCGAAGTAGAGGGAGATTCTTTCTATCTCTATGCTGCCCTCTCCTGTCTCCACCTGAGCACTGCATACATACTGATCTAAAGGGTGATGCTTTCTATCTCTATTGTGCCCTCTCCTGTCTCCACCTGAGCCTTGCATACATACTGACCTAGAGGCTTATTCCTTCTATTTCTATGCTGCCCTCTCCTGTCACCACCGGAGCATTGCTTACATACTGATCTAGAGGCTGATTCTTTCTATCTCTATACTGCCCTCTCCTCTCTCCACCTGAGCACTGCACACATTATGAAGTAGAGAATGATTCCTTCTATCTCTTTGCTGCCCTCTCCTGTCTCCACGTGAGCATTGCATGCATACTGACCTAAAGTCTGATTCTTTCTATCTCTGTGCTGCCCTCTCCTGCCTCCACCTCAGCACTGCAAACATACTGACCTAGAGGCTGATTCTTTCTATCTCTATGCTGCCCTCTCCTGTCTCCACCTCAGCATTGCATACATACTAACCTAAAGGCTGATTCTTTCTCTCTCTCTGCTGCCCTCTCCTGTCTCCACCTGAGCACTGCATACATACTGACCTAAAGTCAGATTCTTTCTATCTCTATGCTGCCCTCTCCTGTCTCCACCTGAACATTGCATACATACTGACATAGAGGATGATTCTTTCTATCTCTATGCTGCCCTCTCCTGTCTCCACCTGAGCATTGCATACATACAGACCTAGAGACTGATTCTTTCTATCTCTATGCTGCCCTCTCCTGCCTCCATCTGAGCACTGCAAATATACTGACCTAGAGGCTGATTCTTTCTATCTCTATGCTGTCTCCACCTGAGCACTGCATGCATACTGTCCTAGAGGCTGATTCTTTCTATCTCTATGCTGCACTCTCCTGACTCCCTCTGAGCATTGCATAACTACTGACCTAGAGGCTGATACTTTCTGTTTGTGTGCTGCCCTCTCCTGTCTCCACCTCTGCATTGCATACATACTAACCTAAAGGCTGATTCTTTCTTGCTCTATGCTGCCCTCTCCTGTCTCCACCTGAGTACTGCATACATACTGACATAAAGTTTGATTCTTTCTATCTCTATGCTGCCCTCTCCTGTCTCCACCTGAGAATTGCATACATACTGACATAGAGGATGATTCTTTTTTTCTCTATACTGCCCTCTCCTGTCTCCACCTCAGCACTGCATACATACTGAACTAGAAGCTGATTCTTTCTATCTCTATGCTGCCCTCCCCTGTCTCCACCTGAGCACTGCAAACATACTGACCTAGAGACTGATTATTTCTATCTCTATGCTGCCCTCTACTGTCTCCACCTGAGCACTGCAAACATACAGATCTACAGGCTGATTCTTTCTGTCTCTATGCTGCCCTCTCCTGTCTCCACCGGAGCATTGCATACATAAAGACCTAGAGGCTGATTCTTTCTATCTCTATGCTGCCCTCTCCTGTCTCCACCTGAGCATTGCATAAATACAGACCTAGAGTCTGATTCTTTCTATCTCTATACTGCCCTCTCCTGTCTCCACCTGAACATTGCAAACATACTGACCTAGAGGCTGATTCTTTCTGTCTCTATACTGCCCTCTCCTGTCTCCACCTGACCCCTGCATACATACTGATCTAAAGGGTGATTCTTTCTATCTCTATGCTGCCCTCTCCTGTCTCTACCTGAGCATTGCATGCATAATGACCTAGAGGCTGATTCTTTCTATCTCTATGCTGCCCTCTCCTGTCTCCACCTGAGCATTGCATGCATACTGACCTAGAGGCTGATTTTTCTATCTCTTTACTGCCCTCTCCTGTCTGCAGCTGAGCACTGCAAACATAGTGACCTAGAGGCTGATTCTTTCTATCTCTATGCTGCCTTCTCCTGTCACCACCTGAGCATAGCATACATACTGACCTAGCGGCTAATTCTTTCTACCTCTGTGCTGCTCTCTCCTGTCTCCATCTGAGTATTGCATACTTACTGACATAGAGGATGATTCTTTTTTTCTCTATACTGCCCTCTCCTGTCTCCACCTCAGCACTGCATACATACTGAACTAGAAGCTGATTCTTTCTATCTCTATGCTGCCCTCCCCTGTCTCCACCTGAGCACTGCAAACATACTGACCTAGAGACTGATTATTTCTATCTCTATGCTGCCCTCTACTGTCTCCACCTGAGCACTGCAAACATACAGATCTACAGGCTGATTCTTTCTTTCTCTATGCTGCACTCCCCTGCCTCCATCTGAGCATTGCATAACTACTGACCTAGAGGCTGATACTTTCTGTCTCTATGCTGCCCTCTCCTGTCTCCACCTGAGCATTGCATACATACAGACCTAGAGGCTGATTCTTTCTATCTCTATGCTGCCCTCTCCTGTCTCCACCTGAGCATTGCATACATAAAGACCTAGAGGCTGATTCTTTCTATCCCTATGCTGCCCTCTCCTGTCTCCAGCTGAGCACTGCATACATACTGACCTAAAGTCTAATTCTTTCTATCTCTATGCTGCCCTCTCCTGTCTCCACCTGAGCATTGCAAACATATTGACCTAGAGGCTGTTTCGTTCTATCTCTATGCTGCCCTCTCCTGTCTCCACTTAAGCACTGCAAACATACTGACCTAGTGGCTGATTCTTTATATCTCTATGCTGCCCTCTCCTGTCTTCACCTCAGCATTGCATACATACTAACCTAAAGGCTGATTCTTTCTCTCTCTATGCTACCCTCCCCTGTCTCCACCTGAGCACTGCATACATACTAACATACAGAATGATTCTTTCTCTCTCTATACTGCCCTCTCCTCTCTCCACCTGAGCATTGCATACATACAGACCTAGACACTGATTCTTTCTATCTCTATGTGTCCCTCTCCTGTCTCCACCTGAGCATTGCAAACATACTGACCTAGAGGCTGATTCTCTCTATCTCTATGCTGTCTCCACCTAAGCACTGCATGCATACTGTCCTAGAGTCTGATTCTTTCTATCTCTATGCTGCCCTCTCCTGTCTCCACGTAAGCACTGCAAACATACTGACCTAGAGGCTGATTTTTTATATCTCTATGCTGCCCTCTACTGTCTCCACCTGAGCACTGCATACATACTGACCTAAAGGCTGATTCTTTCTATCTCTATAATGCCCTCTCCTGTCTCCACCTGAGCACTGCATACATACTGACATGGAAGCTGATTCTATCTATCTCTATACTGCCCTCTCCTGTCTCCACCACAGCACTGCATACATACTGACCTAGAAGCTGATTATATCTAGCTCTATGCTGCCCTCTCATGTCTCCACCTGAGCATTGCATAAGTACCGACGTAGAGGGAGATTCTTTCTATCTCTATGCTGCCCTCTCCTGTCTCCACCTGAGCACTGCATACATACTGATCTAAAGGGTGATGCTTTCTATCTCTATTGTGCCCTCTCCTGTCTCCACCTGAGCCTTGCATACATACTGACCTAGAGGCTTATTCCTTCTATTTCTATGCTGCCCTCTCCTGTCACCACCGGAGCATTGCTTACATACTGACCTAGAGGCTGATTCTTTCTATCTCTATACTGCCCTCTCCTCTCTCCACCTGAGCACTGCACACATTATGAAGTAGAGAATGATTCCTTCTATCTCTTTGCTGCCCTCTCCTGTCTCCACGTGAGCATTGCATGCATACTGACCTAAAGTCTGATTCTTTCTATCTCTGTGCTGCCCTCTCCTGCCTCCACCTCAGCACTGCAAACATACTGACCTAGAGGCTGATTCTTTCTATCTCTATGCTGCCCTCTCCTGTCTCCACCTCAGCATTGCATACATACTAACCTAAAGGCTGATTCTTTCTCTCTCTCTGCTGCCCTCTCCTGTCTCCACCTGAGCACTGCGTACATACTGACCTAAAGTCTGATTCTTTCTATCTCTATGCTGCCCTCTCCTGTCTCCACCTGAACATTGCATACATACTGACAGAGGATGATTCTTTCTATCTCTATGCTGCCCTCTCCTGTCTCCACCTGAGCATTGCATACATACAGACCTAGAGACTGATTCTTTCTATCTCTATGCTGCCCTCTCCTGCCTCCATCTGAGCACTGCAAATATACTGACCTAGAGGCTGATTCTTTCTATCTCTATGTTGTCTCCACCTGAGCACTGCATGCATACTGTCCTAGAGGCTGATTCTTTCTATCTCTATGCTGCACTCTCCTGACTCCCTCTGAGCATTGCATAACTACTGACCTAGAGGCTGATACTTTCTGTTTGTGTGCTGCCCTCTCCTGTCTCCACCTCTGCATTGCATACATACTAACCTAAAGGCTGATTCTTTCTTGCTCTATGCTGCCCTCTCCTGTCTCCACCTGAGTACTGCATACATACTGACATAAAGTTTGATTCTTTCTATCTCTATGCTGCCCTCTCCTGTCTCCACCTGAGAATTGCATACATACTGACATACAAGATGATCCTTTCTCTCTCTATACTGCCCTCTCCTGTCTACACCTGAGCATTGCATACATACAGACCTAGAGACTGATTCTCTCTATCTCTATGCTGTCTCCACCTGAGCACTGCATCCATACTGTCCTAGAGGCTGATTCTTTCTATATCTATGCTGCCCTCTCCTGCCTCCATCTGAGCATTGCATAACTACTGACCTAGAGGCTGATACTTTCTGTCTCTATACTGCCCTCTCCTGTCTCCACCTGAGCATTGCATACATACAGACCTAGAGACTGATTCTTTCTATGTCTATGCTGCCCTCTCCTGTCTCCACCTGAGCATTGCATACATACTGACATAGAGGATCATTCTTTCTATCTCTATAATGCCCTCTCCTGTCTCCACCTGAGCACTGCATACATACTGACATGGAAGCTGATTCTTTCTATCTCTATACTGCCCTCTCCTGTCTCCACCTGAACATTGCATACATACTGAACTGGAAGCTGATACTTTCTGTCTCTATGCTGCCCTCTCCTGTCTCCACCTGAGCATTGCATACATACTGACATAGAGGATCATTCTTTCTATCTCTATAATGCCCTCTCCTGTCTCCACCTGAGCACTGCATACATACTGACATGGAAGCTGATTCTTTCTATCTCTATACTGCCCTCTCCTGTCTCCACCTGAACATTGCAAACATACTGACCTGGAAGCTGATACTTTCTGTCTCTATGCTGCCCCCTCCTGCCTCCATCTGAGCATTAAAAAACTACTGACCTAGAGGCTGATTCTTTCTGTCTCTATGCTGCCCTCTCCTGTCTCCACCTGAGCATTGCATACATAAAGACCTAGAGGCTGATTCTTTCTATCTCTATGCTGCCCTCTCCTGTCTCCACCTGAGCATTGCATAAATACAGACCTAGAGTCTGATTCTTTCTATCTCTATACTGCCCTCTCCTGTCTCCACCTGAACATTGCAAACATACTGACCTAGAGGCTGATTCTTTCTGTCTCTATACTGCCCTCTCCTGTCTCCACCTGACCCCTGCATACATACTGATCTAAAGGGTGATTCTTTCTATCTCTATGCTGCCCTCTCCTGTCTCTACCTGAGCATTGCATGCATAATGACCTAGAGGCTGATTCTTTCTATCTCTATGCTGCCCTCTCCTGTCTCCACCTGAGCATTGCATGCATACTGACCTAGAGGCTGATTTTTCTATCTCTTTACTACCCTCTCCTGTCTGCAGCTGAGCACTGCAAACATACTGACCTAGAGGCTGATTCTTTCTATCTCTATGCTGCCTTCTCCTGTCACCACCTGAGCATAGCATACATACTGACCTAGCGGCTAATTCTTTCTACCTCTGTGCTGCTCTCTCCTGTCTCCACCTGAGCACTGCATACATACTGATCTAAAGGGTGTTGCTTTCTATCTCTATTGTGCCCTCTCCTGTCTCCACCTGAGCCTTGCATACATACTGACCTAGAGGCTTATTCCTTCTATTTCTATGCTGCCCTCTCCTGTCACCACCGGAGCATTGCTTCAATACTGACCTAGAGGCTGATGCTTTCTATCTCTATACTGCCCTCTCCTCTCTCCACCTGAGCACTGCACACATTATGAAGTAGAGAATGATTCCTTCTATCTCTTTGCTGCCCTTTCCTGTCTCCACCTGAACATTGCATACATACTGACATAGAGGATGATTCTTTCTATCTCTATGCTGCCCTCTCCTGTCTCCACCTGAGCATTGCATACATACTGACATAGAGGATGATTCTTTCTATCTCTATGCTGCCCTCTCCTGTCTCCACCTGAGCATTGCATACATACAGACCTAGAGACTGATTCTTTCTATCTCTATGCTGCCCTCTCCTGCCTCCATCTGAGCACTGCAAATATACTGACCTAGAGGCTGATTCTTTCTATCTCTATGCTGTCTCCACCTGAGCACTGCATGCATACTGTCCTAGAGGCTGATTCTTTCTATCTCTATGCTGCACTCTCCTGACTCCCTCTGAGCATTGCATAACTACTGACCTAGAGGCTGATTCTTTCTATCTCTATGCTGCCCTCTCCTGTCTCCACCTGAGCATTGCATACATAAAGACCTAGAGGCTGATTCTTTCTATCCCTATGCTGCCCTCTCCTGTCTCCAGCTGAGCACTGCATACATACTGACCTAAAGGCTGATTCTTTCTGTCTCTATGCTGCCCTCTCCTGTCTCCACCGGAGCATTGCATACATAAAGACCTAGAGGCTGATTCTTTCTATCTCTATGCTGCCCTCTCCTGTCTCCACCTGAGCATTGCATAAATACAGACCTAGAGTCTGATTCTTTCTATCTCTATACTGCCCTCTCCTGTCTCCACTTGAACATTGCAAACATACTGACCTAGAGGCTGATTCTTTCTGTCTCTATACTGCCCTCTCCTGTCTCCACCTGACCCCTGCATACATACTGATCTAAAGGGTGATTCTTTCTATCTCTATGCTGCCCTCTCCTGTCTCTACCTGAGCATTGCATGCATAATGACCTAGAGGCTGATTCTTTCTATCTCTATGCTGCCCTCTCCTGTCTCCACCTGAGCATTGCATGCATACTGACCTAGAGGCTGATTTTTCTATCTCTTTACTGCCCTCTCCTGTCTGCAGCTGAGCACTGCAAACATAGTGACCTAGAGGCTGATTCTTTCTATCTCTATGCTGCCTTCTCCTGTCACCACCTGAGCATAGCATACATACTGACCTAGCGGCTAATTCTTTCTACCTCTGTGCTGCTCTCTCCTGTCTCCATCTGAGTATTGCATACTTACTGACATAGAGGATGATTCTTTTTTTCTCTATACTGCCCTCTCCTGTCTCCACCTCAGCACTGCATACATACTGAACTAGAAGCTGATTCTTTCTATCTCTATGCTGCCCTCCCCTGTCTCCACCTGAGCACTGCAAACATACTGACCTAGAGACTGATTCTTTCTATCTCTATGCTGCCCTCTCCTGTCTCCACCTGAGCATTGCATACATAAAGACCTAGAGGCTGATTCTTTCTATCCCTATGCTGCCCTCTCCTGTCTCCAGCTGAGCACTGCATACATACTGACCTAAAGTCTAATTCTTTCTATCTCTATGCTGCCCTCTCCTGTCTCCACCTGAGCATTGCAAACATATTGACCTAGAGGCTGTTTCGTTCTATCTCTATGCTGCCCTCTCCTGTCTCCACTTAAGCACTGCAAACATACTGACCTAGTGGCTGATTCTTTATATCTCTATGCTGCCCTCTCCTGTCTTCACCTCAGCATTGCATACATACTAACCTAAAGGCTGATTCTTTCTCTCTCTATACTACCCTCTCCTGTCTCCACCTGAGCACTGCATACGTACGGACCTAAAGTCTGATTCTTTCTATCTCTATGCTGCGCTCTCCTGTCTCCACCTGAGCATTGCATACATACTGACATACAGAATGATTCTTTCTCTCTCTATACTGCCCTCTCCTCTCTCCACCTGAGCATTGCATACATACAGACCTAGACACTGATTCTTTCTATCTCTATGTGTCCCTCTCCTGTCTCCACCTGAGAATTGCAAACATACTGACCTAGAGGCTGATTCTCTCTATCTCTATGCTGTCTCCACCTAAGCACTGCATGCATACTGTCCTAGAGTCTGATTCTTTCTATCTCTATGCTGCCCTCTCCTGTCTCCACGTAAGCACTGCAAACATACTGACCTAGAGGCTGATTTTTTATATCTCTATGCTGCCCTCTACTGTCTCCACCTGAGCACTGCATACATACTGACCTAAAGGCTGATTCTTTCTATCTCTATAATGCCCTCTCCTGTCTCCACCTGAGCACTGCATACATACTGACATGGAAGCTGATTCTATCTATCTCTATACTGCCCTCTCCTGTCTCCACCACAGCACTGCATACATACTGACCTAGAAGCTGATTATATCTAGCTCTATGCTGCCCTCTCATGTCTCCACCTGAGCATTGCATAAGTACCGACGTAGAGGGAGATTCTTTCTATCTCTATGCTGCCCTCTCCTGTCTCCACCTGAGCACTGCATACATACTGATCTAAAGGGTGATGCTTTCTATCTCTATTGTGCCCTCTCCTGTCTCCACCTGAGCCTTGCATACATACTGACCTAGAGGCTTATTCCTTCTATTTCTATGCTGCCCTCTCCTGTCACCACCGGAGCATTGCTTACATACTGACCTAGAGGCTGATTCTTTCTATCTCTATACTGCCCTCTCCTCTCTCCACCTGAGCACTGCACACATTATGAAGTAGAGAATGATTCCTTCTATCTCTTTGCTGCCCTCTCCTGTCTCCACGTGAGCATTGCATGCATACTGACCTAAAGTCTGATTCTTTCTATCTCTGTGCTGCCCTCTCCTGCCTCCACCTCAGCACTGCAAACATACTGACCTAGAGGCTGATTCTTTCTATCTCTATGCTGCCCTCTCCTGTCTCCGACTCAGCATTGCATACATACTAACCTAAAGGCTGATTCTTTCTCTCTCTCTGCTGCCCTCTCCTGTCTCCACCTGAGCACTGCATACATACTGACCTAAAGTCTGATTCTTTCTATCTCTATGCTGCCCTCTCCTGTCTCCACCTGAACATTGCATACATACTGACATAGAGGATGATTCTTTCTATCTCTATGCTGCCCTCTCCTGTCTCCACCTGAGCATTGCATACATACAGACCTAGAGACTGATTCTTTCTATCTCTATGCTGCCCTCTCCTGCCTCCATCTGAGCACTGCAAATATACTGACCTAGAGGCTGATTCTTTCTATCTCTATGCTGTCTCCACCTGAGCACTGCATGCATACTGTCCTAGAGGCTGATTCTTTCTATCTCTATGCTGCACTCTCCTGACTCCCTCTGAGCATTGCATAACTACTGACCTAGAGGCTGATACTTTCTGTTTGTGTGCTGCCCTCTCCTGTCTCCACCTCTGCATTGCATACATACTAACCTAAAGGCTGATTCTTTCTTGCTCTATGCTGCCCTCTCCTGTCTCCACCTGAGTACTGCATACATACTGACATAAAGTTTGATTCTTTCTATCTCTATGCTGCCCTCTCCTGTCTCCACCTGAGAATTGCATACATACTGACATACAAGATGATCCTTTCCCTCTCTATACTGCCCTCTCCTGTCTCCACCTGAGCATTGCATACATACAGACCTAGAGACTGATTCTCTCTATCTCTATGCTGTCTCCACCTGAGCACTGCATCCATACTGTCCTAGAGGCTGATTCTTTCTATATCTATGCTGCCCTCTCCTGCCTCCATCTGAGCATTGCATAACTACTGACCTAGAGGCTGATACTTTCTGTCTCTATACTGCCCTCTCCTGTCTCCACCTGAGCATTGCATACATACAGACCTAGAGACTGATTCTTTCTATGTCTATGCTGCCCTCTCCTGTCTCCACCTGAGCATTGCATACATACTGACATAGAGGATCATTCTTTCTATCTCTATAATGCCCTCTCCTGTCTCCACCTGAGCACTGCATACATACTGACATGGAAGCTGATTCTTTCTATCTCTATACTGCCCTCTCCTGTCTCCACCTGAACATTGCATACATACTGAACTGGAAGCTGATACTTTCTGTCTCTATGCTGCCCTCTCCTGTCTCCACCTGAGCATTGCATACATACTGACATAGAGGATCATTCTTTCTATCTCTATAATGCCCTCTCCTGTCTCCACCTGAGCACTGCATACATACTGACATGGAAGCTGATTCTTTCTATCTCTATACTGCCCTCTCCTGTCTCCACCTGAACATTGCAAACATACTGACCTGGAAGCTGATACTTTCTGTCTCTATGCTGCCCCCTCCTGCCTCCATCTGAGCATTAAAAAACTACTGACCTAGAGGCTGATTCTTTCTGTCTCTATGCTGCCCTCTCCTGTCTCCACCTGAGCATTGCATACATAAAGACCTAGAGGCTGATTCTTTCTATCTCTATGCTGCCCTCTCCTGTCTCCACCTGAGCATTGCATAAATACAGACCTAGAGTCTGATTCTTTCTATCTCTATACTGCCCTCTCCTGTCTCCACCTGAACATTGCAAACATACTGACCTAGAGGCTGATTCTTTCTGTCTCTATACTGCCCTCTCCTGTCTCCACCTGACCCCTGCATACATACTGATCTAAAGGGTGATTCTTTCTATCTCTATGCTGCCCTCTCCTGTCTCTACCTGAGCATTGCATGCATAATGACCTAGAGGCTGATTCTTTCTATCTCTATGCTGCCCTCTCCTGTCTCCACCTGAGCATTGCATGCATACTGACCTAGTGGCTGATTTTTCTATCTCTTTACTGCCCTCTCCTGTCTGCAGCTGAGCACTGCAAACATACTGACCTAGAGGCTGATTCTTTCTATCTCTATGCTGCCCTCTACTGTCTCCACCTGAGCACTGCAAACATACAGATCTACAGGCTGATTCTTTCTTTCTCTATGCTGCACTCCCCTGCCTCCATCTGAGCATTGCATAACTACTGACCTAGAGGCTGATACTTTCTGTCTCTATGCTGCCCTCTCCTGTCTCAACCTGAGCATTGCATACATACAGACCTAGAGGCTGATTCTTTCTATGTCTATGCTGCCCTCTCCTGTCTCCACCTGAGCATTGCATACATAAAGACCTAGAGGCTGATTCTTTCTATCCCTATGCTGCCCTCTCCTGTCTCCAGCTGAGCACTGCATACATACTGACCTAAAGTCTAATTCTTTCTATCTCTATGCTGCCCTCTCCTGTCTCCACCTGAGCATTGCAAACATATTGACCTAGAGGCTGTTTCGTTCTATCTCTATACTGCCCTCTCCTGTCTCCACTTAAGCACCGCAAACATACTGACCTAGAGGCTGATTCTTTATATCTCTATGCTGCCCTCTCCTGTCTTCACCTCAGCATTGCATACATACTAACCTAAAGGCTGATTCTTTCTCTCTCTATGCTGCCCTCTCCTATCTCCACCTGAGCACTGCATACGTACTGACCTAAAGTCTGATTCTTTCTATCTCTATGCTGCGCTCTCCTGTCTCCACCTGAGCATGCATACATACTGACATACAGAATGATTCTTTCTCTCTCTATACTGCCCTCTCCTCTCTCCACCTGAGCATTGCATACATACAGACCTAGACACTGATTCTTTCTATCTCTATGTGTCCCTCTCCTGTCTTTACCTGAGCATTGCAAACATACTGACCTAGAGGCTGATTCTCTCTATCTCTATGCTGTCTCCACCTAAGCACTGCATGCATACTGTCCTAGAGTCTGATTCTTTCTATCTCTATGCTGCCCTCTCCTGTCTCCACGTAAGCACTGCAAACATACTGACCTAGAGGCTGATTTTTTATATCTCTATGCTGCCCTCTACTGTCTCCACCTGAGCACTGCATACATACTGACCTAAAGGCTGATTCTTTCTATCTCTATAATGCCCTCTCCTGTCTCCACCTGAGCACTGCATACATACTGACATGGAAGCTGATTCTATCTATCTCTATACTGCCCTCTCCTGTCTCCACCTGAGCATTGCATACATAAAGACCTAGAGGCTGATTCTTTCTATCCCTATGCTGCCCTCTCCTGTCTCCAGCTGAGCACTGCATACATACTGACCTAAAGGCTGATTCTTTCTGTCTCTATGCTGCCCTCTCCTGTCTCCACCGGAGCATTGCATACATAAAGACCTAGAGGCTGATTCTTTCTATCTCTATGCTGCCCTCTCCTGTCTCCACCTGAGCATTGCATAAATACAGACCTAGAGTCTGATTCTTTCTATCTCTATACTGCCCTCTCCTGTCTCCACCTGAACATTGCAAACATACTGACCTAGAGGCTGATTCTTTCTGTCTCTATACTGCCCTCTCCTGTCTCCACCTGACCCCTGCATACATACTGATCTAAAGGGTGATTCTTTCTATCTCTATGCTGCCCTCTCCTGTCTCTACCTGAGCATTGCATGCATAATGACCTAGAGGCTGATTCTTTCTATCTCTATGCTGCCCTCTCCTGTCTCCACCTGAGCATTGCATGCATACTGACCTAGAGGCTGATTTTTCTATCTCTTTACTGCCCTCTCCTGTCTGCAGCTGAGCACTGCAAACATAGTGACCTAGAGGCTGATTCTTTCTATCTCTATGCTGCCTTCTCCTGTCACCACCTGAGCATAGCATACATACTGACCTAGCGGCTAATTCTTTCTACCTCTGTGCTGCTCTCTCCTGTCTCCATCTGAGTATTGCATACTTACTGACATAGAGGATGATTCTTTTTTTCTCTATACTGCCCTCTCCTGTCTCCACCTCAGCACTGCATACATACTGAACTAGAAGCTGATTCTTTCTATCTCTATGCTGCCCCCCCCTGTCTCCACCTGAGCACTGCAAACATACTGACCTAGAGACTGATTATTTCTATCTCTATGCTGCCCTCTACTGTCTCCACCTGAGCACTGCAAACATACAGATCTACAGGCTGATTCTTTCTTTCTCTATGCTGCACTCCCCTGCCTCCATCTGAGCATTGCATAACTACTGACCTAGAGGCTGATACTTTCTGTCTCTATGCTGCCCTCTCCTGTCTCCACCTGAGCATTGCATACATACAGACCTAGAGGCTGATTCTTTCTATCTCTATGCTGCCCTCTCCTGTCTCCACCTGAGCATTGCATACATAAAGACCTAGAGGCTGATTCTTTCTATCCCTATGCTGCCCTCTCCTGTCTCCAGCTGAGCACTGCATACATACTGACCTAAAGTCTAATTCTTTCTATCTCTATGCTGCCCTCTCCTGTCTCCACCTGAGCATTGCAAACATATTGACCTAGAGGCTGTTTCGTTCTATCTCTATGCTGCCCTCTCCTGTCTCCACTTAAGCACTGCAAACATACTGACCTAGTGGCTGATTCTTTATATCTCTATGCTGCCCTCTCCTGTCTTCACCTCAGCATTGCATACATACTAACCTAAAGGCTGATTCTTTCTCTCTCTATACTACCCTCTCCTGTCTCCACCTGAGCACTGCATACGTACTGACCTAAAGTCTGATTCTTTCTATCTCTATGCTGCGCTCTCCTGTCTCCACCTGAGCATTGCATACATACTGACATACAGAATGATTCTTTCTCTCTCTATACTGCCCTCTCCTCTCTCCACCTGAGCATTGCATACATACAGACCTAGACACTGATTCTTTCTATCTCTATGTGTCCCTCTCCTGTCTCCACCTGAGAATTGCAAACATACTGACCTAGAGGCTGATTCTCTCTATCTCTATGCTGTCCCCACCTAAGCACTGCATGCATACTGTCCTAGAGTCTGATTCTTTCTATCTCTATGCTGCCCTCTCCTGTCTCCACGTAAGCACTGCAAACATACTGACCTAGAGGCTGATTTTTTATATCTCTATGCTGCCCTCTACTGTCTCCACCTGAGCACTGCATACATACTGACCTAAAGGCTGATTCTTTCTATCTCTATAATGCCCTCTCCTGTCTCCACCTGAGCACTGCATACATACTGACATGTAAGCTGATTCTATCTATCTCTATACTGCCCTCTCCTGTCTCCACCACAGCACTGCATACATACTGACCTAGAAGCTGATTATATCTAGCTCTATGCTGCCCTCTCATGTCTCCACCTGAGCATTGCATAAGTACCGACGTAGAGGGAGATTCTTTCTATCTCTATGCTGCCCTCTCCTGTCTCCACCTGAGCACTGCATACATACTGATCTAAAGGGTGATGCTTTCTATCTCTATTGTGCCCTCTCCTGTCTCCACCTGAGCCTTGCATACATACTGACCTAGAGGCTTATTCCTTCTATTTCTATGCTGCCCTCTCCTGTCACCACCGGAGCATTGCTTACATACTGACCTAGAGGCTGAATCTTTCTATCTCTATACTGCCCTCTCCTCTCTCCACCTGAGCACTGCACACATTATGAAGTAGAGAATGATTCCTTCTATCTCTTTGCTGCCCTCTCCTGTCTCCACGTGAGCATTGCATGCATACTGACCTAAAGTCTGATTCTTTCTATCTCTGTGCTGCCCTCTCCTGCCTCCACCTCAGCACTGCAAACATACTGACCTAGAGGCTGATTCTTTCTATCTCTATGCTGCCCTCTCCTGTCTCCACCTCAGCATTGCATACATACTAACCTAAAGGCTGATTCTTTCTCTCTCTCTGCTGCCCTCTCCTGTCTCCACCTGAGCACTGCATACATACTGACCTAAAGTCTGATTCTTTCTATCTCTATGCTGCCCTCTCCTGTCTCCACCTGAACATTGCATACATACTGACATAGAGGATGATTCTTTCTATCTCTATGCTGCCCTCTCCTGTCTCCACCTGAGCATTGCATACATACAGACCTAGAGACTGATTCTTTCTATCTCTATGCTGCCCTCTCCTGCCTCCATCTGAGCACTGCAAATATACTGACCTAGAGGCTGATTCTTTCTATCTCTATGCTGTCTCCACCTGAGCACTGCATGCATACTGTCCTAGAGGCTGATTCTTTCTATCTCTATGCTGCACTCTCCTGACTCCCTCTGAGCATTGCATAACTACTGACCTAGAGGCTGATACTTTCTGTTTGTGTGCTGCCCTCTCCTGTCTCCACCTCTGCATTGCATACATACTAACCTAAAGGCTGATTCTTTCTTGCTCTATGCTGCCCTCTCCTGTCTCCACCTGAGTACTGCATACATACTGACATAAAGTTTGATTCTTTCTATCTCTATGCTGCCCTCTCCTGTCTCCACCTGAGAATTGCATACATACTGACATACAAGATGATCCTTTCCCTCTCTATACTGCCCTCTCCTGTCTCCACCTGAGCATTGCATACATACAGACCTACAGACTGATTCTCTCTATCTCTATGCTGTCTCCACCTGAGCACTGCATCCATACTGTCCTAGAGGCTGATTCTTTCTATATCTATGCTGCCCTCTCCTGCCTCCATCTGAGCATTGCATAACTACTGACCTAGAGGCTGATACTTTCTGTCTCTATACTGCCCTCTCCTGTCTCCACCTGAGCATTGCATACATACAGACCTAGAGACTGATTCTTTCTATGTCTATGCTGCCCTCTCCTGTCTCCACCTGAGCATTGCATACATACTGACATAGAGGATCATTCTTTCTATCTCTATAATGCCCTCTCCTGTCTCCACCTGAGCACTGCATACATACTGACATGGAAGCTGATTCTTTCTATCTCTATACTGCCCTCTCCTGTCTCCACCTGAACATTGCATACATACTGAACTGGAAGCTGATACTTTCTGTCTCTATGCTGCCCTCTCCTGTCTCCACCTGAGCATTGCATACATACTGACATAGAGGATCATTCTTTCTATCTCTATAATGCCCTCTCCTGTCTCCACCTGAGCACTGCATACATACTGACATGGAAGCTGATTCTTTCTATCTCTATACTGCCCTCTCCTGTCTCCACCTGAACATTGCAAACATACTGACCTGGAAGCTGATACTTTCTGTCTCTATGCTGCCCCCTCCTGCCTCCATCTGAGCATTAAAAAACTACTGACCTAGAGGCTGATTCTTTCTGTCTCTATGCTGCCCTCTCCTGTCTCCACCTGAGCATTGCATACATAAAGACCTAGAGGCTGATTCTTTCTATCTCTATGCTGCCCTCTCCTGTCTCCACCTGAGCATTGCATAAATACAGACCTAGAGTCTGATTCTTTCTATCTCTATACTGCCCTCTCCTGTCTCCACCTGAACATTGCAAACATACTGACCTAGAGGCTGATTCTTTCTGTCTCTATACTGCCCTCTCCTGTCTCCACCTGACCCCTGCATACATACTGATCTAAAGGGTGATTCTTTCTATCTCTATGCTGCCCTCTCCTGTCTCTACCTGAGCATTGCATGCATAATGACCTAGAGGCTGATTCTTTCTATCTCTATGCTGCCCTCTCCTGTCTCCACCTGAGCATTGCATGCATACTGACCTAGAGGCTGATTTTTCTATCTCTTTACTGCCCTCTCCTGTCTGCAGCTGAGCACTGCAAACATACTGACCTAGAGGCTGATTCTTTCTATCTCTATGCTGCCTTCTCCTGTCACCACCTGAGCATAGCATACATACTGACCTAGCGGCTAATTCTTTCTACCTCTGTGCTGCTCTCTCCTGTCTCCACCTGAGTATTGCATACTTACTGACATAGAGGATGATTCTTTTTTTCTCTATACTGCCCTCTCCTGTCTCCACCTCAGCACTGCATACATACTGAACTAGAAGCTGATTCTTTCTATCTCTATGCTGCCCTCCCCTGTCTCCACCTGAGCACTGCAAACATACTGACCTAGAGACTGATTATTTCTATCTCTATGCTGCCCTCTACTGTCTCCACCTGAGCACTGGAAACATACAGATCTACAGGCTGATTCTTTCTTTCTCTATGCTGCACTCCCCTGCCTCCATCTGAGCATTGCATAACTACTGACCTAGAGGCTGATACTTTCTGTCTCTATGCTGCCCTCTCCTGTCTCAACCTGAGCATTGCATACATACAGACCTAGAGGCTGATTCTTTCTATGTCTATGCTGCCCTCTCCTGTCTCCACCTGAGCATTGCATACATAAAGACCTAGAGGCTGATTCTTTCTATCCCTATGCTGCCCTCTCCTGTCTCCAGCTGAGCACTGCATACATACTGACCTAAAGTCTAATTCTTTCTATCTCTATGCTGCCCTCTCCTGTCTCCACCTGAGCATTGCAAACATATTGACCTAGAGGCTGTTTCGTTCTATCTCTATACTGCCCTCTCCTGTCTCCACTTAAGCACCGCAAACATACTGACCTAGAGGCTGATTCTTTATATCTCTATGCTGCCCTCTCCTGTCTTCACCTCAGCATTGCATACATACTAACCTAAAGGCTGATTCTTTCTCTCTCTATGCTGCCCTCTCCTATCTCCACCTGAGCACTGCATACGTACTGACCTAAAGTCTGATTCTTTCTATCTCTATGCTGCGCTCTCCTGTCTCCACCTGAGCATTGCATACATACTGACATACAGAATGATTCTTTCTCTCTCTATACTGCCCTCTCCTCTCTCCACCTGAGCATTGCATACATACAGACCTAGACACTGATTCTTTCTATCTCTATGTGTCCCTCTCCTGTCTTTACCTGAGCATTGCAAACATACTGACCTGGAGGCTGATTCTCTCTATCTCTATGCTGTCTCCACCTAAGCACTGCATGCATACTGTCCTAGAGTCTGATTCTTTCTATCTCTATGCTGCCCTCTCCTGTCTCCACGTAAGCACTGCAAACATACTGACCTAGAGGCTGATTTTTTATATCTCTATGCTGCCCTCTACTGTCTCCACCTGAGCACTGCATACATACTGACCTAAAGGCTGATTCTTTCTATCTCTATAATGCCCTCTCCTGTCTCCACCTGAGCACTGCATACATACTGACATGGAAGCTGATTCTATCTATCTCTATACTGCCCTCTCCTGTCTCCACCTGAGCATTGCATACATAAAGACCTAGAGGCTGATTCTTTCTATCCCTATGCTGCCCTCTCCTGTCTCCAGCTGAGCACTGCATACATACTGACCTAAAGGCTGATTCTTTCTGTCTCTATGCTGCCCTCTCCTGTCTCCACCGGAGCATTGCATACATAAAGACCTAGAGGCTGATTCTTTCTATCTCTATGCTGCCCTCTCCTGTCTCCACCTGAGCATTGCATAAATACAGACCTAGAGTCTGATTCTTTCTATCTCTATACTGCCCTCTCCTGTCTCCACCTGAACATTGCAAACATACTGACCTAGAGGCTGATTCTTTCTGTCTCTATACTGCCCTCTCCTGTCTCCACCTGACCCCTGCATACATACTGATCTAAAGGGTGATTCTTTCTATCTCTATGCTGCCCTCTCCTGTCTCTACCTGAGCATTGCATGCATAATGACCTAGAGGCTGATTCTTTCTATCTCTATGCTGCCCTCTCCTGTCTCCACCTGAGCATTGCATGCATACTGACCTAGAGGCTGATTTTTCTATCTCTTTACTGCCCTCTCCTGTCTGCAGCTGAGCACTGCAAACATAGTGACCTAGAGGCTGATTCTTTCTATCTCTATGCTGCCTTCTCCTGTCAACACCTGAGCATAGCATACATACTGACCTAGCGGCTAATTCTTTCTACCTCTGTGCTGCTCTCTCCTGTCTCCATCTGAGTATTGCATACTTACTGACATAGAGGATGATTCTTTTTTTCTCTATACTGCCCTCTCCTGTCTCCACCTCAGCACTGCATACATACTGAACTAGAAGCTGATTCTTTCTATCTCTATGCTGCCCTCCCCTGTCTCCACCTGAGCACTGCAAACATACTGACCTAGAGACTGATTCTTTCTATCTCTATGCTGCCCTCTCCTGTCTCCACGTAAGCACTGCAAACATACTGACCTAGAGGCTGATTTTTTATATCTCTATGCTGCCCTCTACTGTCTCCACCTGAGCACTGCATACATACTGACCTAAAGGCTGATTCTTTCTATCTCTATAATGCCCTCTCCTGTCTCCACCTGAGCACTGCATACATACTGACATGGAAGCTGATTCTATCTATCTCTATACTGCCCTCTCCTGTCTCCACCTGAGCATTGCATACATAAAGACCTAGAGGCTGATTCTTTCTATCCCTATGCTGCCCTCTCCTGTCTCCAGCTGAGCACTGCATACATACTGACCTAAAGGCTGATTCTTTCTGTCTCTATGCTGCCCTCTCCTGTCTCCACCGGAGCATTGCATACATAAAGACCTAGAGGCTGATTCTTTCTATCTCTATGCTGCCCTCTCCTGTCTCCACCTGAGCATTGCATAAATACAGACCTAGAGTCTGATTCTTTCTATCTCTATACTGCCCTCTCCTGTCTCCACCTGAACATTGCAAACATACTGACCTAGAGGCTGATTCTTTCTGTCTCTATACTGCCCTCTCCTGTCTCCACCTGACCCCTGCATACATACTGATCTAAAGGGTGATTCTTTCTATCTCTATGCTGCCCTCTCCTGTCTCTACCTGAGCATTGCATGCATAATGACCTAGAGGCTGATTCTTTCTATCTCTATGCTGCCCTCTCCTGTCTCCACCTGAGCATTGCATGCATACTGACCTAGAGGCTGATTTTTCTATCTCTTTACTGCCCTCTCCTGTCTGCAGCTGAGCACTGCAAACATAGTGACCTAGAGGCTGATTCTTTCTATCTCTATGCTGCCTTCTCCTGTCACCACCTGAGCATAGCATACATACTGACCTAGCGGCTAATTCTTTCTACCTCTGTGCTGCTCTCTCCTGTCTCCATCTGAGTATTGCATACTTACTGACATAGAGGATGATTCTTTTTTTCTCTATACTGCCCTCTCCTGTCTCCACCTCAGCACTGCATACATACTGAACTAGAAGCTGATTCTTTCTATCTCTATGCTGCCCTCCCCTGTCTCCACCTGAGCACTGCAAACATACTGACCTAGAGACTGATTATTTCTATCTCTATGCTGCCCTCTACTGTCTCCACCTGAGCACTGCAAACATACAGATCTACAGGCTGATTCTTTCTTTCTCTATGCTGCACTCCCCTGCCTCCATCTGAGCATTGCATAACTACTGACCTACAGGCTGATACTTTCTGTCTCTATGCTGCCCTCTCCTGTCACCACCTGAGCATTGCATACATACAGACCTAGAGGCTGATTCTTTCTATCTCTATGCTGCCCTCTCCTGTCTCCACCTGAGCATTGCATACATAAAGACCTAGAGGCTGATTCTTTCTATCCCTATGCTGCCCTCTCCTGTCTC
Source organism: Anolis sagrei (assembly GCF_037176765.1). Lineage (NCBI taxonomy): Eukaryota > Metazoa > Chordata > Lepidosauria > Squamata > Anolidae > Anolis > Anolis sagrei. The sequence continues at coordinate 167,781,001 of NC_090023.1, forward strand.
CAGCTGAGCACTGCATACATACTGACCTAAAGTCTAATTCTTTCTATCTCTATGCTGCCCTCTCCTGTCTCCACCTGAGCATTGCAAACATATTGACCTAGAGGCTGTTTCGTTCTATCTCTATGCTGCCCTCTCCTGTCTCCACTTAAGCACTGCAAACATACTGACCTAGTGGCTGATTCTTTATATCTCTATGCTGCCCTCTCCTGTCTTCACCTCAGCATTGCATACATACTAACCTAAAGGCTGATTCTTTCTCTCTCTATACTACCCTCTCCTGTCTCCACCTGAGCACTGCATACGTACTGACCTAAAGTCTGATTCTTTCTATCTCTATGCTGCGCTCTCCTGTCTCCACCTGAGCATTGCATACATACTGACATACAGAATGATTCTTTCTCTCTCTATACTGCCCTCTCCTCTCTCCACCTGAGCATTGCATACATACAGACCTAGACACTGATTCTTTCTATCTCTATGTGTCCCTCTCCTGTCTCCACCTGAGAATTGCAAACATACTGACCTAGAGGCTGATTCTCTCTATCTCTATGCTGTCTCCACCTAAGCACTGCATGCATACTGTCCTAGAGTCTGATTCTTTCTATCTCTATGCTGCCCTCTCCTGTCTCCACGTAAGCACTGCAAACATACTGACCTAGAGGCTGATTTTTTATATCTCTATGCTGCCCTCTACTGTCTCCACCTGAGCACTGCATACATACTGACCTAAAGGCTGATTCTTTCTATCTCTATAATGCCCTCTCCTGTCTCCACCTGAGCACTGCATACATACTGACATGGAAGCTGATTCTATCTATCTCTATACTGCCCTCTCCTGTCTCCACCACAGCACTGCATACATACTGACCTAGAAGCTGATTATATCTAGCTCAATGCTGCCCTCTCATGTCTCCACCTGAGCATTGCATAAGTACCGACGTAGAGGGAGATTCTTTCTATCTCTATGCTGCCCTCTCCTGTCTCCACCTGAGCACTGCATACATACTGATCTAAAGGGTGATGCTTTCTATCTCTATTGTGCCCTCTCCTGTCTCCACCTGAGCCTTGCATACATACTGACCTAGAGGCTTATTCCTTCTATTTCTATGCTGCCCTCTCCTGTCACCACCGGAGCATTGCTTACATACTGACCTAGAGGCTGATACTTTCTGTCTCTATACTGCCCTCTCCTGTCTCCACCTGAGCATTGCATACATACAGACCTAGAGACTGATTCTTTCTATGTCTATGCTGCCCTCTCCTGTCTCCACCTGAGCATTGCATACATACTGACATAGAGGATCATTCTTTCTATCTCTATAATGCCCTCTCCTGTCTCCACCTGAGCACTGCATACATACTGACATGGAAGCTGATTCTTTCTATCTCTATACTCCCCTCTCCTGTCTCCACCTGAACATTGCATACATACTGAACTGGAAGCTGATACTTTCTGTCTCTATGCTGCCCTCTCCTGTCTCCACCTGAGCATTGCATACATACTGACATAGAGGATCATTCTTTCTATCTCTATAATGCCCTCTCCTGTCTCCACCTGAGCACTGCATACATACTGACATGGAAGCTGATTCTTTCTATCTCTATACTGCCCTCTCCTGTCTCCACCTGAACATTGCAAACATACTGACCTGGAAGCTGATACTTTCTGTCTCTATGCTGCCCCCTCCTGCCTCCATCTGAGCATTAAAAAACTACTGACCTAGAGGCTGATTCTTTCTGTCTCTATGCTGCCCTCTCCTGTCTCCACCTGAGCATTGCATACATAAAGACCTAGAGGCTGATTCTTTCTATCTCTATGCTGCCCTCTCCTGTCTCCACCTGAGCATTGCATAAATACAGACCTAGAGTCTGATTCTTTCTATCTCTATACTGCCCTCTCCTGTCTCCACCTGAACATTGCAAACATACTGACCTAGAGGCTGATTCTTTCTGTCTCTATACTGCCCTCTCCTGTCTCCACCTGACCCCTGCATACATACTGATCTAAAGGGTGATTCTTTCTATCTCTATGCTGCCCTCTCCTGTCTCTACCTGAGCATTGCATGCATAATGACCTAGAGGCTGATTCTTTCTATCTCTATGCTGCCCTCTCCTGTCTCCACCTGAGCATTGCATGCATACTGACCTAGAGGCTGATTTTTCTATCTCTTTACTGCCCTCTCCTGTCTGCAGCTGAGCACTGCAAACATACTGACCTAGAGGCTGATTCTTTCTATCTCTATGCTGCCTTCTCCTGTCACCACCTGAGCATAGCATACATACTGACCTAGCGGCTAATTCTTTCTACCTCTGTGCTGCTCTCTCCTGTCTCCACCTGAGTATTGCATACTTACTGACATAGAGGATGATTCTTTTTTTCTCTATACTGCCCTCTCCTGTCTCCACCTCAGCACTGCATACATACTGAACTAGAAGCTGATTCTTTCTATCTCTATGCTGCCCTCCCCTGTCTCCACCTGAGCACTGCAAACATACTGACCTAGAGACTGATTATTTCTATCTCTATGCTGCCCTCTACTGTCTCCACCTGAGCACTGCAAACATACAGATCTACAGGCTGATTCTTTCTTTCTCTATGCTGCACTCCCCTGCCTCCATCTGAGCATTGCATAACTACTGACCTACAGGCTGATACTTTCTGTCTCTATGCTGCCCTCTCCTGTCACCACCTGAGCATTGCATACATACAGACCTAGAGGCTGATTCTTTCTATCTCTATGCTGCCCTCTCCTGTCTCCACCTGAGCATTGCATACATAAAGACCTAGAGGCTGATTCTTTCTATCCCTATGCTGCCCTCTCCTGTCTCCAGCTGAGCACTGCATACATACTGACCTAAAGTCTAATTCTTTCTATCTCTATGCTGCCCTCTCCTGTCTCCACCTGAGCATTGCAAACATATTGACCTAGAGGCTGTTTCGTTCTATCTCTATGCTGCCCTCTCCTGTCTCCACTTAAGCACTGCAAACATACTGACCTAGTGGCTGATTCTTTATATCTCTATGCTGCCCTCTCCTGTCTTCACCTCAGCATTGCATACATACTAACCTAAAGGCTGATTCTTTCTCTCTCTATACTACCCTCTCCTGTCTCCACCTGAGCACTGCATACGTACTGACCTAAAGTCTGATTCTTTCTATCTCTATGCTGCGCTCTCCTGTCTCCACCTGAGCATTGCATACATACTGACATACAGAATGATTCTTTCTCTCTCTATACTGCCCTCTCCTCTCTCCACCTGAGCATTGCATACATACAGACCTAGACACTGATTCTTTCTATCTCTATGTGTCCCTCTCCTGTCTCCACCTGAGAATTGCAAACATACTGACCTAGAGGCTGATTCTCTCTATCTCTATGCTGTCTCCACCTAAGCACTGCATGCATACTGTCCTAGAGTCTGATTCTTTCTATCTCTATGCTGCCCTCTCCTGTCTCCACGTAAGCACTGCAAACATACTGACCTAGAGGCTGATTTTTTATATCTCTATGCTGCCCTCTACTGTCTCCACCTGAGCACTGCATACATACTGACCTAAAGGCTGATTCTTTCTATCTCTATAATGCCCTCTCCTGTCTCCACCTGAGCACTGCATACATACTGACATGGAAGCTGATTCTATCTATCTCTATACTGCCCTCTCCTGTCTCCACCACAGCACTGCATACATACTGACCTAGAAGCTGATTATATCTAGCTCTATGCTGCCCTCTCATGTCTCCACCTGAGCATTGCATAAGTACCGACGTAGAGGGAGATTCTTTCTATCTCTATGCTGCCCTCTCCTGTCTCCACCTGAGCACTGCATACATACTGATCTAAAGGGTGATGCTTTCTATCTCTATTGTGCCCTCTCCTGTCTCCACCTGAGCCTTGCATACATACTGACCTAGAGGCTTATTCCTTCTATTTCTATGCTGCCCTCTCCTGTCACCACCGGAGCATTGCTTACATACTGACCTAGAGGCTGATACTTTCTGTCTCTATACTGCCCTCTCCTGTCTCCACCTGAGCATTGCATACATACAGACCTAGAGACTGATTCTTTCTATGTCTATGCTGCCCTCTCCTGTCTCCACCTGAGCATTGCATACATACTGACATAGAGGATCATTCTTTCTATCTCTATAATGCCCTCTCCTGTCTCCACCTGAGCACTGCATACATACTGACATGGAAGCTGATTCTTTCTATCTCTATACTCCCCTCTCCTGTCTCCACCTGAACATTGCATACATACTGAACTGGAAGCTGATACTTTCTGTCTCTATGCTGCCCTCTCCTGTCTCCACCTGAGCATTGCATACATACTGACATAGAGGATCATTCTTTCTATCTCTATAATGCCCTCTCCTGTCTCCACCTGAGCACTGCATACATACTGACATGGAAGCTGATTCTTTCTATCTCTATACTGCCCTCTCCTGTCTCCACCTGAACATTGCAAACATACTGACCTGGAAGCTGATACTTTCTGTCTCTATGCTGCCCCCTCCTGCCTCCATCTGAGCATTAAAAAACTACTGACCTAGAGGCTGATTCTTTCTGTCTCTATGCTGCCCTCTCCTGTCTCCACCTGAGCATTGCATACATAAAGACCTAGAGGCTGATTCTTTCTATCTCTATGCTGCCCTCTCCTGTCTCCACCTGAGCATTGCATAAATACAGACCTAGAGTCTGATTCTTTCTATCTCTATACTGCCCTCTCCTGTCTCCACCTGAACATTGCAAACATACTGACCTAGAGGCTGATTCTTTCTGTCTCTATACTGCCCTCTCCTGTCTCCACCTGACCCCTGCATACATACTGATCTAAAGGGTGATTCTTTCTATCTCTATGCTGCCCTCTCCTGTCTCTACCTGAGCATTGCATGCATAATGACCTAGAGGCTGATTCTTTCTATCTCTATGCTGCCCTCTCCTGTCTCCACCTGAGCATTGCATGCATACTGACCTAGAGGCTGATTTTTCTATCTCTTTACTGCCCTCTCCTGTCTGCAGCTGAGCACTGCAAACATACTGACCTAGAGGCTGATTCTTTCTATCTCTATGCTGCCTTCTCCTGTCACCACCTGAGCATAGCATACATACTGACCTAGCGGCTAATTCTTTCTACCTCTGTGCTGCTCTCTCCTGTCTCCACCTGAGTATTGCATACTTACTGACATAGAGGATGATTCTTTTTTTCTCTATACTGCCCTCTCCTGTCTCCACCTCAGCACTGCATACATACTGAACTAGAAGCTGATTCTTTCTATCTCTATGCTGCCCTCCCCTGTCTCCACCTGAGCACTGCAAACATACTGACCTAGAGACTGATTATTTCTATCTCTATGCTGCCCTCTACTGTCTCCACCTGAGCACTGCAAACATACAGATCTACAGGCTGATTCTTTCTTTCTCTATGCTGCACTCCCCTGCCTCCATCTGAGCATTGCATAACTACTGACCTAGAGGCTGATACTTTCTGTCTCTATGCTGCCCTCTCCTGTCTCAACCTGAGCATTGCATACATACAGACCTAGAGGCTGATTCTTTCTATGTCTATGCTGCCCTCTCCTGTCTCCACCTGAGCATTGCATACATAAAGACCTAGAGGCTGATTCTTTCTATCCCTATGCTGCCCTCTCCTGTCTCCAGCTGAGCACTGCATACATACTGACCTAAAGTCTAATTCTTTCTATCTCTATGCTGCCCTCTCCTGTCTCCACCTGAGCATTGCAAACATATTGACCTAGAGGCTGTTTCGTTCTATCTCTATACTGCCCTCTCCTGTCTCCACTTAAGCACCGCAAACATACTGACCTAGAGGCTGATTCTTTATATCTCTATGCTGCCCTCTCCTGTCTTCACCTCAGCATTGCATACATACTAACCTAAAGGCTGGTTCTTTCTCTCTCTATGCTGCCCTCTCCTATCTCCACCTGAGCACTGCATACGTACTGACCTAAAGTCTGATTCTTTCTATCTCTATGCTGCGCTCTCCTGTCTCCACCTGAGCATTGCATACATACTGACATACAGAATGATTCTTTCTCTCTCTATACTGCCCTCTCCTCTCTCCACCTGAGCATTGCATACATACAGACCTAGACACTGATTCTTTCTATCTCTATGTGTCCCTCTCCTGTCTTTACCTGAGCATTGCAAACATACTGACCTAGAGGCTGATTCTCTCTATCTCTATGCTGTCTCCACCTAAGCACTGCATGCATACTGTCCTAGAGTCTGATTCTTTCTATCTCTATGCTGCCCTCTCCTGTCTCCACGTAAGCACTGCAAACATACTGACCTAGAGGCTGATTTTTTATATCTCTATGCTGCCCTCTACTGTCTCCACCTGAGCACTGCATACATACTGACCTAAAGGCTGATTCTTTCTATCTCTATAATGCCCTCTCCTGTCTCCACCTGAGCACTGCATACATACTGACATGGAAGCTGATTCTATCTATCTCTATACTGCCCTCTCCTGTCTCCACCTGAGCATTGCATACATAAAGACCTAGAGGCTGATTCTTTCTATCCCTATGCTGCCCTCTCCTTTCTCCAGCTGAGCACTGCATACATACTGACCTAAAGGCTGATTCTTTCTGTCTCTATGCTGCCCTCTCCTGTCTCCACCGGAGCATTGCATACATAAAGACCTAGAGGCTGATTCTTTCTATCTCTATGCTGCCCTCTCCTGTCTCCACCTGAGCATTGCATAAATACAGACCTAGAGTCTGATTCTTTCTATCTCTATACTGCCCTCTCCTGTCTCCACCTGAACATTGCAAACATACTGACCTAGAGGCTGATTCTTTCTGTCTCTATACTGCCCTCTCCTGTCTCCACCTGACCCCTGCATACATACTGATCTAAAGGGTGATTCTTTCTATCTCTATGCTGCCCTCTCCTGTCTCTACCTGAGCATTGCATGCATAATGACCTAGAGGCTGATTCTTTCTATCTCTATGCTGCCCTCTCCTGTCTCCACCTGAGCATTGCATGCATACTGACCTAGAGGCTGATTTTTCTATCTCTTTACTGCCCTCTCCTGTCTGCAGCTGAGCACTGCAAACATAGTGACCTAGAGGCTGATTCTTTCTATCTCTATGCTGCCTTCTCCTGTCACCACCTGAGCATAGCATACATACTGACCTAGCGGCTAATTCTTTCTACCTCTGTGCTGCTCTCTCCTGTCTCCATCTGAGTATTGCATACTTACTGACATAGAGGATGATTCTTTTTTTCTCTATACTGCCCTCTCCTGTCTCCACCTCAGCACTGCATACATACTGAACTAGAAGCTGATTCTTTCTATCTCTATGCTGCCCTCCCCTGTCTCCACCTGAGCACTGCAAACATACTGACCTAGAGACTGATTATTTCTATCTCTATGCTGCCCTCTACTGTCTCCACCTGAGCACTGCAAACATACAGATCTACAGGCTGATTCTTTCTTTCTCTATGCTGCACTCCCCTGCCTCCATCTGAGCATTGCATAACTACTGACCTAGAGGCTGATACTTTCTGTCTCTATGCTGCCCTCTCCTGTCTCCACCTGAGCATTGCATACATACAGACCTAGAGGCTGATTCTTTCTATGTCTATGCTGCCCTCTCCTGTCTCCACCTGAGCATTGCATACATAAAGACCTAGAGGCTGATTCTTTCTATCCCTATGCTGCCCTCTCCTGTCTCCACCTGAGCATTGCAAACATATTGACCTAGAGGCTGTTTCGTTCTATCTCTATGCTGCCCTCTCCTGTCTCCACTTAAGCACTGCAAACATACTGACCTAGTGGCTGATTCTTTATATCTCTATGCTGCCCTCTCCTGTCTTCACCTCAGCATTGCATACATACTAACCTAAAGGCTGATTCTTTCTCTCTCTATACTACCCTCTCCTGTCTCCACCTGAGCACTGCATACGTACTGACCTAAAGTCTGATTCTTTCTATCTCTATGCTGCGCTCTCCTGTCTCCACCTGAGCATTGCATACATACTGACATACAGAATGATTCTTTCTCTCTCTATACTGCCCTCTCCTCTCTCCACCTGAGCATTGCATACATACAGACCTAGACACTGATTCTTTCTATCTCTATGTGTCCCTCTCCTGTCTCCACCTGAGAATTGCAAACATACTGACCTAGAGGCTGATTCTCTCTATCTCTATGCTGTCTCCACCTAAGCACTGCATGCATACTGTCCTAGAGTCTGATTCTTTCTATCTCTATGCTGCCCTCTCCTGTCTCCAGCTGAGTACTGCATACATACTGACCTAAAGTCTAATTCTTTCTATCTCTATGCTGCCCTCTCCTGTCTCCACCTGAGCATTGCAAACATATTGACCTAGAGGCTGTTTCGTTCTATCTCTATGCTGCCCTCTCCTGTCTCCACTTAAGCACTGCAAACATACTGACCTAGTGGCTGATTCTTTATATCTCTATGCTGCCCTCTCCTGTCTTCACCTCAGCATTGCATACATACTAACCTAAAGGCTGATTCTTTCTCTCTCTATGCTGCCCTCTCCTGTCTCCACCTGAGCACTGCATACGTACTGACCTAAAGTCTGATTCTTTCTATCTCTATGCTGCGCTCTCCTGTCTCCACCTGAGCATTGCATACATACTGACATACAGGATGATTCTTTCTCTCTCTATACTGCCCTCTCCTCTCTCCACCTGAGCATTGCATACATACAGACCTAGACACTGATTCTTTCTATCTCTGTGTCCCTCTCCTGTCTCCACCTGAGCATTGCAAACATACTGACCTAGAGGCTGATTCTCTCTATCTCTATGCTGTCTCCACCTAAGCACTGCATGCATACTGTCCTAGAGTCTGATTCTTTCTATCTCTATGCTGCCCTCTCCTGTCTCCACGTAAGCACTGCAAACATACTGACCTAGAGGCTGATTTTTTATATCTCTATGCTGCCCTCTACTGTCTCCACCTGAGCACTGCATACATACTGACATGGAAGCTGATTCTATCTATCTCTATACTGCCCTCTCCTGTCTCCACCTCAGCACTGCATACATACTGACCTAGAAGCTGATTATATCTAGCTCTATGCTGCCCTCTCATGTCTCCACCTGAGCATTGCATAAGTACCGACGTAGAGGGAGATTCTTTCTATCTCTATGCTGCCCTCTCCTGTCTCCACCTGAGCACTGCATACATACTGATCTAAAGGGTGATGCTTTCTATCTCTATTGTGCCCTCTCCTGTCTCCACCTGAGCCTTGCATACATACTGACCTAGAGGCTTATTCCTTCTATTTCTATGCTGCCCTCTCCTGTCACCACCGGAGCATTGCTTACATACTGACCTAGAGGCTGATTCTTTCTATCTCTATACTGCCCTCTCCTCTCTCCACCTGAGCACTGCACACATTATGAAGTAGAGAATGATTCCTTCTATCTCTTTGCTGCCCTCTCCTGTCTCCACGTGAGCATTGCATGCATACTGACCTAAAGTCTGATTATTTCTATCTCTGTGCTGCCCTCTCCTGCCTCCACCTCAGCACTGGAAACATACTGACCTAGAGGCTGATTCTTTCTATCTCTATGCTGCCCTCTCCTGTCTCCACCTCAGCATTGCATACATACTAACCTAAAGGCTGATTCTTTCTCTCACTCTGCTGCCCTCTCCTGTCTCCAGCTGAGCACTGCATACATACTGACCTAAAGTCTGATTCTTTCTATCTCTATGCTGCCCTCTCCTGTCTCCACCTGAACATTGCATACATACTGACATAGAGGATGATTCTTTCTATCTCTATGCTGCCCTCTCCTGTCTCCACCTGAGCATTGCATACATACAGACCTAGAGACTGATTCTTTCTATCTCTATGCTGCCCTCTCCTGCCTCCATCTGAGCACTGCAAATATACTGACCTAGAGGCTGATTCTTTCTATCTCTATGCTGTCTCCACCTGAGCACTGCATGCATACTGTCCTAGAGGCTGATTCTTTCTATCTCTATGCTGCACTCTCCTGACTCCCTCTGAGCATTGCATAACTACTGACCTAGAGACTGATACTTTCTGTTTGTGTGCTGCCCTCTCCTGTCTCCACCTCTGCATTGCATACATACTAACCTAAAGGCTGATTCTTTCTTGCTCTATGCTGCCCTCTCCTGTCTCCACCTGAGAATTGCATACATACTGACATACAAGATGATCCTTTCTCTCTCTATACTGCCCTCTCCTGTCTCCACCTGAGCATTGCATACATACAGACCTAGAGACTGATTCTCTCTATCTCTATGCTGTCTCCACCTGAGCACTGCATCCAGACTGTCCTAGAGGCTGATTCTTTCTATATCTATGCTGCCCTCTCCTGCCTCCATCTGAGCATTGCATAACTACTGACCTAGAGGCTGATACTTTCTGTCTCTATACTGCCCTCTCCTGTCTCCACCTGAGCATTGCATACATACAGACCTAGAGACTGATTCTTTCTATGTCTATGCTGCCCTGTCCTGTCTCCACCTGAGCATTGCATACATACTGACATAGAGGATCATTCTTTCTATCTCTATAATGCCCTCTCCTGTCTCCACCTGAGCACTGCATACATACTGACATGGAAGCTGATTCTTTCTATCTCTATACTGCCCTCTCCTGTCTCCACCTGAACATTGCATACATACTGAACTGGAAGCTGATACTTTCTGTCTCTATGCTGCCCTCTCCTGTCTCCACCTGAGCATTGCATACATACTGACATAGAGGATCATTCTTTCTATCTCTATAATGCCCTCTCCTGTCTCCACCTGAGCACTGCATACATACTGACATGGAAGCTGATTCTTTCTATCTCTATACTGCCCTCTCCTGTCTCCACCTGAACATTGCAAACATATTGACCTGGAAGCTGATACTTTCTGTCTCTATGCTGACCCCTCCTGCCTCCATCTGAGCATTAAAAAACTACTGACCTAGAGGCTGATTTTTCTGTCTCTATGCTGCCCTCTCCTGTCTCCACCTGAGCATTGCATACATAAAGACCTAGAGGCTGATTCTTTCTATCTCTATGCTGCCCTCTCCTGTCTCCACCTGAGCATTGCATAAATACAGACCTAGAGTCTGATTCTTTCTATCTCTATACTGCCCTCTCCTGTCTCCACCTGAACATTGCAAACATACTGACCTAGAGGCTGATTCTTTCTGTCTCTATACTGCCCTCTCCTGTCTCCACCTGACCCCTGCATACATACTGATCTAAAGGGTGATTCTTTCTATCTCTATGCTGCCCTCTCCTGTCTCTACCTGAGCATTGCATGCATAATGACCTAGAGGCTGATTCTTTCTATCTCTATGCTGCCCTCTCCTGTCTCCACCTGAGCATTGCATGCATACTGACCTAGAGGCTGATTTTTCTATCTCTTTACTGCCCTCTCCTGTCTGCAGCTGAGCACTGCAAACATACTGACCTAGAGGCTGATTCTTTCTATCTCTATGCTGCCTTCTCCTGTCACCACCTGAGCATAGCATACATACTGACCTAGCGGCTAATTCTTTCTACCTCTGTGCTGCTCTCTCCTGTCTCCACCTGAGTATTGCATACTTACTGACATAGAGGATGATTCTTTTTTTCTCTATACTGCCCTCTCCTGTCTCCACCTCAGCACTGCATACATACTGAACTAGAAGCTGATTCTTTCTATCTCTATGCTGCCCTCCCCTGTCTCCACCTGAGCACTGCAAACATACTGACCTAGAGACTGATTATTTCTATCTCTATGCTGCCCTCTACTGTCTCCACCTGAGCACTGCAAACATACAGATCTACAGGCTGATTCTTTCTTTCTCTATGCTGCACTCCCCTGCCTCCATCTGAGCATTGCATAACTACTGACCTAGAGGCTGATACTTTCTGTCTCTATGCTGCCCTCTCCTGTCTCCACCTGAGCATTGCATACATACAGACCTAGAGGCTGATTCTTTCTATCTCTATGCTGCCCTCTCCTGTCTCCACCTGAGCATTGCATACATAAAGACCTAGAGGCTGATTCTTTCTATCCCTATGCTGCCCTCTCCTGTCTCCAGCTGAGCACTGCATACATACTGACCTAAAGTCTAATTCTTTCTATCTCTATGCTGCCCTCTCCTGTCTCCACCTGAGCATTGCAAACATATTGACCTAGAGGCTGTTTCATTCTATCTCTATGCTGCCCTCTCCTGTCTCCACTTAAGCACTGCAAACATACTGACCTAGTGGCTGATTCTTTATATATCTATGCTGCCCTCTCCTGTCTTCACCTCAGCATTGCATACATACTAACCTAAAGGCTGATTCTTTCTCTCTCTATGCTGCCCTCTCCTATCTCCACCTGAGCACTGCATACGTACTGACCTAAAGTCTGATTCTTTCTATCTCTATGCTGCGCTCTCCTGTCTCCACCTGAGCATTGCATACATACTGACATACAGAATGATTCTTTCTCTCTCTATACTGCCCTCTCCTCTCTCCACCTGAGCATTGCATACATACAGACCTAGACACTGATTCTTTCTATCTCTATGTGTCCCTCTCCTGTCTCCACCTGAGCATTGCAAACATACTGACCTAGAGGCTGATTCTCTCTATCTCTATGCTGTCTCCACCTAAGCACTGCATGCATACTGTCCTAGAGTCTGATTCTTTCTATCTCTATGCTGCCCTCTCCTGTCTCCACGTAAGCACTGCAAACATACTGACCTAGAGGCTGGTTTTTTATATCTCTATGCTGCCCTCTACTGTCTCCACCTGAGCACTGCATACATACTGACCTAAAGGCTGATTCTTTCCATCTCTATAATGCCCTCTCCTGTCTCCACCTGAGCACTGCATACATACTGACATGGAAGCTGATTCTATCTATCTCTATACTGCCCTCTCCTGTCTCCACCTCAGCACTGCATACATACTGACCTAGAAGCTGATTATATCTAGCTCTATGCTGCCCTCTCATGTCTCCACCTGAGCATTGCATAAGTACCGACGTAGAGGGAGATTCTTTCTATCTCTATGCTGCCCTCTCCTGCCTCCGTCTGAGCATTGCATACATACTGACATAGAGGATCATTCTTTCTATCTCTATAATGCCCTCTCCTGTCTCCACCTGAGCACTGCATACATACTGACATGGAAGCTGATTCTTTCTATCTCTATACTGCCCTCTCCTGTCTCCACCTGAACATTGCAAACATACTGACCTGGAAGCTGATACTTTCTGTCTCTATGCTGACCCCTCCTGCCTCCATCTGAGCATTAAAAAACTACTGACCTAGAGGCTGATTCTTTCTGTCTCTATGCTGCCCTCTCCTGTCTCCACCTGAGCATTGCATACATAAAGACCTAGAGGCTGATTCTTTCTATCTCTATGCTGCCCTCTCCGGTCTCCACCTGAGCATTGCATAAATACAGACCTAGAGTCTGATTCTTTCTATCTCTATACTGCCCTCTCCTGTCTCCACCTGAACATTGCAAACATACTGACCTAGAGGCTGATTCTTTCTGTCTCTATACTGCCCTCTCCTGTCTCCACCTGACCCCTGCATACATACTGATCTAAAGGGTGATTCTTTCTGTCTCTATGCTGCCCTCTCCTGTCTCCACCTGAGCATTGCATACATAAAGACCTAGAGGCTGATTCTTTCTATCTCTATGCTGCCCTCTCCTGTCTCCACCTGAGCATTGCATAAATACAGACCTAGAGTCTGATTCTTTCTATCTCTATGCTGCCCTCTCCTGTCTCCACCTGAGCATTGCATGCATACTGACCTAGAGGCTGATTTTTCTATCTCTTTACTGCCCTCTCCTGTCTGCAGCTGAGCACTGCAAACATACTGACCTAGAGGCTGATTCTTTCTATCTCTATGCTGCCTTCTCCTGTCACCACATGAGCATAGCATACATACTGACCTAGCGGCTAATTCTTTCTACCTCTGTGCTGCTCTCTCCTGTCTCCACCTGAGTATTGCATACTTACTGACATAGAGGATGATTCTTTTTTTCTCTATACTGCCCTCTCCTGTCTCCACCTCAGCACTGCATACATACTGAACTAGAAGCTGATTCTTTCTATCTCTATGCTGCCCTCCCCTGTCTCCACCTGAGCACTGCAAACATACTGACCTAGAGACTGATTATTTCTATCTCTATGCTGCCCTCTCCTGTCTCCACCTGAGCATTGCATAAATACAGACCTAGAGTCTGATTCTTTCTATCTCTATACTGCCCTCTCCTGTCTCCACCTGAACATTGCAAACATACTGACCTAGAGGCTGATTCTTTCTGTCTCTATACTGCCCTCTCCTGTCTCCACCTGACCCCTGCATACATACTGATCTAAAGGGTGATTCTTTCTATCTCTATGCTGCCCTCTCCTGTCTCTACCTGAGCATTGCATGCATAATGACCTAGAGGCTGATTCTTTCTATCTCTATGCTGCCCTCTCCTGTCTCCACCTGAGCATTGCATGCATACTGACCTAGAGGCTGATTTTTCTATCTCTTTACTGCCCTCTCCTGTCTGCAGCTGAGCACTGCAAACATACTGACCTAGAGGCTGATTCTTTCTATCTCTATGCTGCCTTCTCCTGTCACCACCTGAGCATAGCATACATACTGACCTAGCGGCTAATTCTTTCTACCTCTGTGCTGCTCTCTCCTGTCTCCACCTGAGTATTGCATACTTACTGACATAGAGGATGATTCTTTTTTTCTCTATACTGCCCTCTCCTGTCTCCACCTCAGCACTGCATACATACTGAACTAGAAGCTGATTCTTTCTATCTCTATGCTGCCCTCCCCTGTCTCCACCTGAGCACTGCAAACATACTGACCTAGAGACTGATTATTTCTATCTCTATGCTGCCCTCTACTGTCTCCACCTGAGCACTGCAAACATACAGATCTACAGGCTGATTCTTTCTTTCTCTATGCTGCACTCCCCTGCCTCCATCTGAGCATTGCATAACTACTGACCTAGAGGCTGATACTTTCTGTCTCTATGCTGCCCTCTCCTGTCTCCACCTGAGCATTGCATACATACAGACCTAGAGGCTGATTCTTTCTATCTCTATGCTGCCCTCTCCTGTCTCCACCTGAGCATTGCATACATAAAGACCTAGAGGCTGATTCTTTCTATCCCTATGCTGCCCTCTCCTGTCTCCAGCTGAGCACTGCATACATACTGACCTAAAGTCTAATTCTTTCTATCTCTATGCTGCCCTCTCCTGTCTCCACCTGAGCATTGCAAACATATTGACCTAGAGGCTGTTTCATTCTATCTCTATGCTGCCCTCTCCTGTCTCCACTTAAGCACTGCAAACATACTGACCTAGTGGCTGATTCTTTATATATCTATGCTGCCCTCTCCTGTCTTCACCTCAGCATTGCATACATACTAACCTAAAGGCTGATTCTTTCTCTCTCTATGCTGCCCTCTCCTATCTCCACCTGAGCACTGCATACGTACTGACCTAAAGTCTGATTCTTTCTATCTCTATGCTGCGCTCTCCTGTCTCCACCTGAGCATTGCATACATACTGACATACAGAATGATTCTTTCTCTCTCTATACTGCCCTCTCCTCTCTCCACCTGAGCATTGCATACATACAGACCTAGACACTGATTCTTTCTATCTCTATGTGTCCCTCTCCTGTCTCCACCTGAGCATTGCAAACATACTGACCTAGAGGCTGATTCTCTCTATCTCTATGCTGTCTCCACCTAAGCACTGCATGCATACTGTCCTAGAGTCTGATTCTTTCTATCTCTATGCTGCCCTCTCCTGTCTCCACGTAAGCACTGCAAACATACTGACCTAGAGGCTGGTTTTTTATATCTCTATGCTGCCCTCTACTGTCTCCACCTGAGCACTGCATACATACTGACCTAAAGGCTGATTCTTTCCATCTCTATAATGCCCTCTCCTGTCTCCACCTGAGCACTGCATACATACTGACATGGAAGCTGATTCTATCTATCTCTATACTGCCCTCTCCTGTCTCCACCTCAGCACTGCATACATACTGACCTAGAAGCTGATTATATCTAGCTCTATGCTGCCCTCTCATGTCTCCACCTGAGCATTGCATAAGTACCGACGTAGAGGGAGATTCTTTCTATCTCTATGCTGCCCTCTCCTGCCTCCGTCTGAGCATTGCATACATACTGACATAGAGGATCATTCTTTCTATCTCTATAATGCCCTCTCCTGTCTCCACCTGAGCACTGCATACATACTGACATGGAAGCTGATTCTTTCTATCTCTATACTGCCCTCTCCTGTCTCCACCTGAACATTGCAAACATACTGACCTGGAAGCTGATACTTTCTGTCTCTATGCTGACCCCTCCTGCCTCCATCTGAGCATTAAAAAACTACTGACCTAGAGGCTGATTCTTTCTGTCTCTATGCTGCCCTCTCCTGTCTCCACCTGAGCATTGCATACATAAAGACCTAGAGGCTGATTCTTTCTATCTCTATGCTGCCCTCTCCGGTCTCCACCTGAGCATTGCATAAATACAGACCTAGAGTCTGATTCTTTCTATCTCTATACTGCCCTCTCCTGTCTCCACCTGAACATTGCAAACATACTGACCTAGAGGCTGATTCTTTCTGTCTCTATACTGCCCTCTCCTGTCTCCACCTGACCCCTGCATACATACTGATCTAAAGGGTGATTCTTTCTGTCTCTATGCTGCCCTCTCCTGTCTCCACCTGAGCATTGCATACATAAAGACCTAGAGGCTGATTCTTTCTATCTCTATGCTGCCCTCTCCTGTCTCCACCTGAGCATTGCATAAATACAGACCTAGAGTCTGATTCTTTCTATCTCTATGCTGCCCTCTCCTGTCTCTACCTGAGCATTGCATGCATAATGACCTAGAGGCTGATTCTTTCTATCTCTATGCTGCCCTCTCCTGTCTCCACCTGAGCATTGCATGCATACTGACCTAGAGGCTGATTTTTCTATCTCTTTACTGCCCTCTCCTGTCTGCAGCTGAGCACTGCAAACATACTGACCTAGAGGCTGATTCTTTCTATCTCTATGCTGCCTTCTCCTGTCACCACATGAGCATAGCATACATACTGACCTAGCGGCTAATTCTTTCTACCTCTGTGCTGCTCTCTCCTGTCTCCACCTGAGTATTGCATACTTACTGACATAGAGGATGATTCTTTTTTTCTCTATACTGCCCTCTCCTGTCTCCACCTCAGCACTGCATACATACTGAACTAGAAGCTGATTCTTTCTATCTCTATGCTGCCCTCCCCTGTCTCCACCTGAGCACTGCAAACATACTGACCTAGAGACTGATTATTTCTATCTCTATGCTGCCCTCTACTGTCTCCACCTGAGCACTGCAAACATACAGATCTACAGGCTGATTCTTTCTTTCTCTATGCTGCACTCCCCTGCCTCCATCTGAGCATTGCATAACTACTGACCTAGAGGCTGATACTTTCTGTCTCTATGCTGCCCTCTCCTGTCTCCACCTGAGCATTGCATACATACAGACCTAGAGTCTGATTCTTTCTATCTCTATGCTGCCCTCTCCTGTCTCCACCTGAGCATTGCATACATAAAGACCTAGAGGCTGATTCTTTCTATCCCTATGCTGCCCTCTCCTGTCTCCAGCTGAGTACTGCATACATACTGACCTAAAGTCTAATTCTTTCTATCTCTATGCTGCCCTCTCCTGTCTCCACCTGAGCATTGCAAACATATTGACCTAGAGGCTGTTTCGTTCTATCTCTATGCTGCCCTCTCCTGTCTCCACTTAAGCACTGCAAACATACTGACCTAGTGGCTGATTCTTTATATCTCTATGCTGCCCTCTCCTGTCTTCACCTCAGCATTGCATACATACTAACCTAAAGGCTGATTCTTTCTCTCTCTATGCTGCCCTCTCCTGTCTCCACCTGAGCACTGCATACGTACTGACCTAAAGTCTGATTCTTTCTATCTCTATGCTGCGCTCTCCTGTCTCCACCTGAGCATTGCATACATACTGACATACAGGATGATTCTTCCTCTCTCTATACTGCCCTCTCCTCTCTCCACCTGAGCATTGCATACATACAGACCTAGACACTGATTCTTTCTATCTCTATGTGTCCCTCTCCTGTCTCCACCTGAGCATTGCAAACATACTGACCTAGAGGCTGATTCTCTCTATCTCTATGCTGTCTCCACCTAAGCACTGCATGCATACTGTCCTAGAGTCTGATTCTTTCTATCTCTATGCTGCCCTCTCCTGTCTCCACGTAAGCACTGCAAACATACTGACCTAGAGGCTGATTTTTTATATCTCTATGCTGCCCTCTACTGTCTCCACCTGAGCACTGCATACATACTGACCTAAAGGCTGATTCTTTCTATCTCTATAATGCCCTCTCCTGTCTCCACCTGAGCACTGCATACATACTGACATGGAAGCTGATTCTATCTATCTCTATACTGCCCTCTCCTGTCTCCACCTCAGCACTGCATACATACTGACCTAGAAGCTGATTATATCTAGCTCTATGCTGCCCTCTCATGTCTCCACCTGAGCATTGCATAAGTACCGACGTAGAGGGAGATTCTTTCTATCTCTATGCTGCCCTCTCCTGTCTCCACCTGAGCACTGCATACATACTGATCTAAAGGGTGATGCTTTCTATCTCTATTGTGCCCTCTCCTGTCTCCACCTGAGCCTTGCATACATACTGACCTAGAGGCTTATTCCTTCTATTTCTATGCTGCCCTCTCCTGTCACCACCGGAGCATTGCTTACATACTGACCTAGAGGCTGATTCTTTCTATCTCTATACTGCCCTCTCCTCTCTCCACCTGAGCACTGCACACATTATGAAGTAGAGAATGATTCCTTCTATCTCTTTGCTGCCCTCTCCTGTCTCCACGTGAGCATTGCATGCATACTGACCTAAAGTCTGATTATTTCTATCTCTGTGCTGCCCTCTCCTGCCTCCACCTCAGCACTGCAAACATACTGACCTAGAGGCTGATTCTTTCTATCTCTATGCTGCCCTCTCCTGTCTCCACCTCAGCATTGCATACATACTAACCTAAAGGCTGATTCTTTCTCTCACTCTGCTGCCCTCTCCTGTCTCCAGCTGAGCACTGCATACATACTGACCTAAAGTCTGATTCTTTCTATCTCTATGCTGCCCTCTCCTGTCTCCACCTGAACATTGCATACATACTGACATAGAGGATGATTCTTTCTATCTCTATGCTGCCCTCTCCTGTCTCCACCTGAGCATTGCATACATACAGACCTAGAGACTGATTCTTTCTATCTCTATGCTGCCCTCTCCTGCCTCCATCTGAGCACTGCAAATATACTGACCTAGAGGCTGATTCTTTCTATCTCTATGCTGTCTCCACCTGAGCACTGCATGCATACTGTCCTAGAGGCTGATTCTTTCTATCTCTATGCTGCACTCTCCTGACTCCCTCTGAGCATTGCATAACTACTGACCTGGAGGCTGATACTTTCTGTTTGTGTGCTGCCCTCTCCTGTCTCCACCTCTGCATTGCATACATACTAACCTAAAGGCTGATTCTTTCTATCTCTATACTGCCCTCTCCTGTCTCCACCTGAACATTGCATACATACTGAACTGGAAGCTGATACTTTCTGTCTCTATGCTGCCCTCTCCTGTCTCCACCTGAGCATTGCATACATACTGACATAGAGGATCATTCTTTCTATCTCTATAATGCCCTCTCCTGTCTCCACCTGAGCACTGCATACATACTGACATGGAAGCTGATTCTTTCTATCTCTATACTGCCCTCTCCTGTCTCCACCTGAACATTGCAAACATACTGACCTGGAAGCTGATACTTTCTGTCTCTATGCTGACCCCTCCTGCCTCCATCTGAGCATTAAAAAACTACTGACCTAGAGGCTGATTCTTTCTGTCTCTATGCTGCCCTCTCCTGTCTCCACCTGAGCATTGCATACATAAAGACCTAGAGGCTGATTCTTTCTATCTCTATGCTGCCCTCTCCTGTCTCCACCTGAGCATTGCATAAATACAGACCTAGAGTCTGATTCTTTCTATCTCTATACTGCCCTCTCCTGTCTCCACCTGAACATTGCAAACATACTGACCTAGAGGCTGATTCTTTCTGTCTCTATACTGCCCTCTCCTGTCTCCACCTGACCCCTGCATACATACTGATCTAAAGGGTGATTCTTTCTATCTCTATGCTGCCCTCTCCTGTCTCTACCTGAGCATTGCATGCATAATGACCTAGAGGCTGATTCTTTCTATCTCTATGCTGCCCTCTCCTGTCTCCACCTGAGCATTGCATGCATACTGACCTAGAGGCTGATTTTTCTATCTCTTTACTGCCCTCTCCTGTCTGCAGCTGAGCACTGCAAACATACTGACCTAGAGGCTGATTCTTTCTATCTCTATGCTGCCTTCTCCTGTCACCACCTGAGCATAGCATACATACTGACCTAGCGGCTAATTCTTTCTACCTCTGTGCTGCTCTCTCCTGTCTCCACCTGAGTATTGCATACTTACTGACATAGAGGATGATTCTTTTTTTCTCTATACTGCCCTCTCCTGTCTCCACCTCAGCACTGCATACATACTGAACTAGAAGCTGATTCTTTCTATCTCTATGCTGCCCTCCCCTGTCTCCACCTGAGCACTGCAAACATACTGACCTAGAGACTGATTATTTCTATCTCTATGCTGCCCTCTACTGTCTCCACCTGAGCACTGCAAACATACAGATCTACAGGCTGATTCTTTCTTTCTCTATGCTGCACTCCCCTGCCTCCATCTGAGCATTGCATAACTACTGACCTAGAGGCTGATACTTTCTGTCTCTATGCTGCCCTCTCCTGTCTCCACCTGAGCATTGCATACATACAGACCTAGAGGCTGATTCTTTCTATCTCTATGCTGCCCTCTCCTGTCTCCACCTGAGCATTGCATACATAAAGACCTAGAGGCTGATTCTTTCTATCCCTATGCTGCCCTCTCCTGTCTCCAGCTGAGCACTGCATACATACTGACCTAAAGTCTAATTCTTTCTATCTCTATGCTGCCCTCTCCTGTCTCCACCTGAGCATTGCAAACATATTGACCTAGAGGCTGTTTCGTTCTATCTCTATGCTGCCCTCTCCTGTCTCCACTTAAGCACTGCAAACATACTGACCTAGTGGCTGATTCTTTATATATCTATGCTGCCCTCTCCTGTCTTCACCTCAGCATTGCATACATACTAACCTAAAGGCTGATTCTTTCTCTCTCTATGCTGCCCTCTCCTATCTCCACCTGAGCACTGCATACGTACTGACCTAAAGTCTGATTCTTTCTATCTCTATGAAGCGCTCTCCTGTCTCCACCTGAGCATTGCATACATACTGACATACAGAATGATTCTTTCTCTCTCTATACTGCCCTCTCCTCTCTCCACCTGAGCATTGCATACATACAGACCTAGACACTGATTCTTTCTATCTCTATGTGTCCCTCTCCTGTCTCCACCTGAGCATTGCAAACATACTGACCTAGAGGCTGATTCTCTCTATCTCTATGCTGTCTCCACCTAAGCACTGCATGCATACTGTCCTAGAGTCTGATTCTTTCTATCTCTATGCTGCCCTCTCCTGTCTCCACGTAAGCACTGCAAACATACTGACCTAGAGGCTGGTTTTTTATATCTCTATGCTGCCCTCTACTGTCTCCACCTGAGCACTGCATACATACTGACCTAAAGGCTGATTCTTTCCATCTCTATAATGCCCTCTCCTGTCTCCACCTGAGCACTGCATACATACTGACATGGAAGCTGATTCTATCTATCTCTATACTGCCCTCTCCTGTCTCCACCTCAGCACTGCATACATACTGACCTAGAAGCTGATTATATCTAGCTCTATGCTGCCCTCTCATGTCTCCACCTGAGCATTGCATAAGTACCGACGTAGAGGGAGATTCTTTCTATCTCTATGCTGCCCTCTCCTGCCTCCGTCTGAGCATTGCATACATACTGACATAGAGGATCATTCTTTTTATCTCTATAATGCCCTCTCCTGTCTCCACCTGAGCACTGCATACATACTGACATGGAAGCTGATTCTTTCTATCTCTATACTGCCCTCTCCTGTCTCCACCTGAACATTGCAAACATACTGACCTGGAAGCTGATACTTTCTGTCTCTATGCTGCCCCCTCCTGCCTCCATCTGAGCATTAAAAAACTACTGACCTAGAGGCTGATTCTTTCTGTCTCTATGCTGCCCTCTCCTGTCTCCACCTGAGCATTGCATACATAAAGACCTAGAGGCTGATTCTTTCTATCTCTATGCTGCCCTCTCCTGTCTCCACCTGAGCATTGCATAAATACAGACCTAGAGTCTGATTCTTTCTATCTCTATACTGCCCTCTCCTGTCTCCACCTGAACATTGCAAACATACTGACCTAGAGGCTGATTCTTTCTGTCTCTATACTGCCCTCTCCTGTCTCCACCTGACCCCTGCATACATACTGATCTAAAGGGTGATTCTTTCTGTCTCTATGCTGCCCTCTCCTGTCTCCACCTGAGCATTGCATACATAAAGACCTAGAGGCTGATTCTTTCTATCTCTATGCTGCCCTCTCCTGTCTCCACCTGAGCATTGCATAAATACAGACCTAGAGTCTGATTCTTTCTATCTCTATGCTGCCCTCTCCTGTCTCTACCTGAGCATTGCATGCATAATGACCTAGAGGCTGATTCTTTCTATCTCTATGCTGCCCTCTCCTGTCTCCACCTGAGCATTGCATGCATACTGACCTAGAGGCTGATTTTTCTATCTCTTTACTGCCCTCTCCTGTCTGCAGCTGAGCACTGCAAACATACTGACCTAGAGGCTGATTCTTTCTATCTCTATGCTGCCTTCTCCTGTCACCACATGAGCATAGCATACATACTGACCTAGCGGCTAATTCTTTCTACCTCTGTGCTGCTCTCTCCTGTCTCCACCTGAGTATTGCATACTTACTGACATAGAGGATGATTCTTTTTTTCTCTATACTGCCCTCTCCTGTCTCCACCTCAGCACTGCATACATACTGAACTAGAAGCTGATTCTTTCTATCTCTATGCTGCCCTCCCCTGTCTCCACCTGAGCACTGCAAACATACTGACCTAGAGACTGATTATTTCTATCTCTATGCTGCCCTCTACTGTCTCCACCTGAGCACTGCAAACATACAGATCTACAGGCTGATTCTTTCTTTCTCTATGCTGCACTCCCCTGCCTCCATCTGAGCATTGCATAACTACTGACCTAGAGGCTGATACTTTCTGTCTCTATGCTGCCCTCTCCTGTCTCCACCTGAGCATTGCATACATACAGACCTAGAGGCTGATTCTTTCTATGTCTATGCTGCCCTCTCCTGTCTCCACCTGAGCATTGCATACATAAAGACCTAGAGGCTGATTCTTTCTATCCCTATGCTGCCCTCTCCTGTCTCCAGCTGAGTACTGCATACATACTGACCTAAAGTCTAATTCTTTCTATCTCTATGCTGCCCTCTCCTGTCTCCACCTGAGCATTGCAAACATATTGACCTAGAGGCTGTTTCGTTCTATCTCTATGCTGCCCTCTCCTGTCTCCACTTAAGCACTGCAAACATACTGACCTAGTGGCTGATTCTTTATTTCTCTATGCTGCCCTCTCCTGTCTTCACCTCAGCATTGCATACATACTAACCTAAAGGCTGATTCTTTCTCTCTCTATGCTGCCCTCTCCTGTCTCCACCTGAGCACTGCATACGTACTGACCTAAAGTCTGATTCTTTCTATCTCTATGCTGCGCTCTCCTGTCTCCACCTGAGCATTGCATACATACTGACATACAGGATGATTCTTTCTCTCTCTATACTGCCCTCTCCTCTCTCCACCTGAGCATTGCATACATACAGACCTAGACACTGATTCTTTCTATCTCTATGTGTCCCTCTCCTGTCTCCACCTGAGCATTGCAAACATACTGACCTAGAGGCTGATTCTCTCTATCTCTATGCTGTCTCCACCTAAGCACTGCATGCATACTGTCCTAGAGTCTGATTCTTTCTATCTCTATGCTGCCCTCTCCTGTCTCCACGTAAGCACTGCAAACATACTGACCTAGAGGCTGATTTTTTATATCTCTATGCTGCCCTCTACTGTCTCCACCTGAGCACTGCATACATACTGACCTAAAGGCTGATTCTTTCTATCTCTATAATGCCCTCTCCTGTCTCCACCTGAGCACTGCATACATACTGACATGGAAGCTGATTCTATCTATCTCTATACTGCCCTCTCCTGTCTCCACCTCAGCACTGCATACATACTGACCTAGAAGCTGATTATATCTAGCTCTATGCTGCCCTCTCATGTCTCCACCTGAGCATTGCATAAGTACCGACGTAGAGGGAGATTCTTTCTATCTCTATGCTGCCCTCTCCTGTCTCCACCTGAGCACTGCATACATACTGATCTAAAGGGTGATGCTTTCTATCTCTATTGTGCCCTCTCCTGTCTCCACCTGAGCCTTGCATACATACTGACCTAGAGGCTTATTCCTTCTATTTCTATGCTGCCCTCTCCTGTCACCACCGGAGCATTGCTTACATACTGACCTAGAGGCTGATTCTTTCTATCTCTATACTGCCCTCTCCTCTCTCCACCTGAGCACTGCACACATTATGAAGTAGAGAATGATTCCTTCTATCTCTTTGCTGCCCTCTCCTGTCTCCACGTCAGCATTGCATGCATACTGACCTAAAGTCTGATTATTTCTATCTCTGTGCTGCCCTCTCCTGCCTCCACCTCAGCACTGCAAACATACTGACCTAGAGGCTGATTCTTTCTATCTCTATGCTGCCCTCTCCTGTCTCCACCTCAGCATTGCATACATACTAACCTAAAGGCTGATTCTTTCTCTCACTCTGCTGCCCTCTCCTGTCTCCAGCTGAGCACTGCATACATACTGACCTAAAGTCTGATTCTTTCTATCTCTATGCTGCCCTCTCCTGTCTCCACCTGAACATTGCATACATACTGACATAGAGGATGATTCTTTCTATCTCTATGCTGCCCTCTCCTGTCTCCACCTGAGCATTGCATACATACAGACCTAGAGACTGATTCTTTCTATCTCTATGCTGCCCTCTCCTGCCTCCATCTGAGCACTGCAAATATACTGACCTAGAGGCTGATTCTTTCTATCTCTATGCTGTCTCCACCTGAGCACTGCATGCATACTGTCCTAGAGGCTGATTCTTTCTATCTCTATGCTGCACTCTCCTGACTCCCTCTGAGCATTGCATAACTACTGACCTAGAGGCTGATACTTTCTGTTTGTGTGCTGCCCTCTCCTGTCTCCACCTCTGCATTGCATACATACTAACCTAAAGGCTGATTCTTTCTATCTCTATACTGCCCTCTCCTGTCTCCACCTGAACATTGCATACATACTGAACTGGAAGCTGATACTTTCTGTCTCTATGCTGCCCTCTCCTGTCTCCACCTGAGCATTGCATACATACTGACATAGAGAATCGTTCTTTCTATCTCTATAATGCCCTCTCCTGTCTCCACCTGAGCACTGCATACATACTGACATGGAAGCTGATTCTTTCTATCTCTATACTGCCCTCTCCTGTCTCCACCTGAACATTGCAAACATACTGACCTGGAAGCTGATACTTTCTGTCTCTATGCTGCCCCCTCCTGCCTCCATCTGAGCATTAAAAAACTACTGACCTAGAGGCTGATTCTTTCTGTCTCTATGCTGCCCTCTCCTGTCTCCACCTGAGCATTGCATACATAAAGACCTAGAGGCTGATTCTTTCTATCTCTATGCTGCCCTCTCCTGTCTCCACCTGAGCATTGCATAAATACAGACCTAGAGTCTGATTCTTTCTATCTCTATACTGCCCTCTCCTGTCTCCACCTGAACATTGCAAACATACTGACCTAGAGGCTGATTCTTTCTGTCTCTATACTGCCCTCTCCTGTCTCCACCTGACCCCTGCATACATACTGATCTAAAGGGTGATTCTTTCTGTCTCTATGCTGCCCTCTCCTGTCTCCACCTGAGCATTGCATACATAAAGACCTAGAGGCTGATTCTTTCTATCTCTATGCTGCCCTCTCCTGTCTCCACCTGAGCATTGCATAAATACAGACCTAGAGTCTGATTCTTTCTATCTCTATGCTGCCCTCTCCTGTCTCTACCTGAGCATTGCATGCATAATGACCTAGAGGCTGATTCTTTCTATCTCTATGCTGCCCTCTCCTGTCTCCACCTGAGCATTGCATGCATACTGACCTAGAGGCTGATTTTTCTATCTCTTTACTGCCCTCTCCTGTCTGCAGCTGAGCACTGCAAACATACTGACCTAGAGGCTGATTCTTTCTATCTCTATGCTGCCTTCTCCTGTCACCACATGAGCATAGCATACATACTGACCTAGCGGCTAATTCTTTCTACCTCTGTGCTGCTCTCTCCTGTCTCCACCTGAGTATTGCATACTTACTGACATAGAGGATGATTCTTTTTTTCTCTATACTGCCCTCTCCTGTCTCCACCTCAGCACTGCATACATACTGAACTAGAAGCTGATTCTTTCTATCTCTATGCTGCCCTCCCCTGTCTCCACCTGAGCACTGCAAACATACTGACCTAGAGACTGATTATTTCTATCTCTATGCTGCCCTCTACTGTCTCCACCTGAGCACTGCAAACATACAGATCTACAGGCTGATTCTTTCTTTCTCTATGCTGCACTCCCCTGCCTCCATCTGAGCATTGCATAACTACTGACCTAGAGGCTGATACTTTCTGTCTCTATGCTGCCCTCTCCTGTCTCCACCTGAGCATTGCATACATACAGACCTAGAGGCTGATTCTTTCTATGTCTATGCTGCCCTCTCCTGTCTCCACCTGAGCATTGCATACATAAAGACCTAGAGGCTGATTCTTTCTATCCCTATGCTGCCCTCTCCTGTCTCCAGCTGAGTACTGCATACATACTGACCTAAAGTCTAATTCTTTCTATCTCTATGCTGCCCTCTCCTGTCTCCACCTGAGCATTGCAAACATATTGACCTAGAGGCTGTTTCGTTCTATCTCTATGCTGCCCTCTCCTGTCTCCACTTAAGCACTGCAAACATACTGACCTAGTGGCTGATTCTTTATATCTCTATGCTGCCCTCTCCTGTCTTCACCTCAGCATTGCATACATACTAACCTAAAGGCTGATTCTTTCTCTCTCTATGCTGC
Source organism: Anolis sagrei (assembly GCF_037176765.1). Lineage (NCBI taxonomy): Eukaryota > Metazoa > Chordata > Lepidosauria > Squamata > Anolidae > Anolis > Anolis sagrei. The sequence goes on from NC_090023.1 coordinate 167,808,312, forward strand.
CCTCTCCTGTCTCCACCTGAGCACTGCATACGTACTGACCTAAAGTCTGATTCTTTCTATCTCTATGCTGCGCTCTCCTGTCTCCACCTGAGCATTGCATACATACTGACATACAGGATGATTCTTTCTCTCTCTATACTGCCCTCTCCTCTCTCCACCTGAGCATTGCATACATACAGACCTAGACACTGATTCTTTCTATCTCTATGTGTCCCTCTCCTGTCTCCACCTGAGCATTGCAAACATACTGACCTAGAGGCTGATTCTCTCTATCTCTATGCTGTCTCCACCTAAGCACTGCATGCATACTGTCCTAGAGTCTGATTCTTTCTATCTCTATGCTGCCCTCTCCTGTCTCCACGTAAGCACTGCAAACATACTGACCTAGAGGCTGATTTTTTATATCTCTATGCTGCCCTCTACTGTCTCCACCTGAGCACTGCATACATACTGACCTAAAGGCTGATTCTTTCTATCTCTATAATGCCCTCTCCTGTCTCCACCTGAGCACTGCATACATACTGACATGGAAGCTGATTCTATCTATCTCTATACTGCCCTCTCCTGTCTCCACCTCAGCACTGCATACATACTGACCTAGAAGCTGATTATATCTAGCTCTATGCTGCCCTCTCATGTCTCCACCTGAGCATTGCATAAGTACCGACGTAGAGGGAGATTCTTTCTATCTCTATGCTGCCCTCTCCTGTCTCCACCTGAGCACTGCATACATACTGATCTAAAGGGTGATGCTTTCTATCTCTATTGTGCCCTCTCCTGTCTCCACCTGAGCCTTGCATACATACTGACCTAGAGGCTTATTCCTTCTATTTCTATGCTGCCCTCTCCTGTCACCACCGGAGCATTGCTTACATACTGACCTAGAGGCTGATTCTTTCTATCTCTATACTGCCCTCTCCTCTCTCCACCTGAGCACTGCACACATTATGAAGTAGAGAATGATTCCTTCTATCTCTTTGCTGCCCTCTCCTGTCTCCACGTCAGCATTGCATGCATACTGACCTAAAGTCTGATTATTTCTATCTCTGTGCTGCCCTCTCCTGCCTCCACCTCAGCACTGCAAACATACTGACCTAGAGGCTGATTCTTTCTATCTCTATGCTGCCCTCTCCTGTCTCCACCTCAGCATTGCATACATACTAACCTAAAGGCTGATTCTTTCTCTCACTCTGCTGCCCTCTCCTGTCTCCAGCTGAGCACTGCATACATACTGACCTAAAGTCTGATTCTTTCTATCTCTATGCTGCCCTCTCCTGTCTCCACCTGAACATTGCATACATACTGACATAGAGGATGATTCTTTCTATCTCTATGCTGCCCTCTCCTGTCTCCACCTGAGCATTGCATACATACAGACCTAGAGACTGATTCTTTCTATCTCTATGCTGCCCTCTCCTGCCTCCATCTGAGCACTGCAAATATACTGACCTAGAGGCTGATTCTTTCTATCTCTATGCTGTCTCCACCTGAGCACTGCATGCATACTGTCCTAGAGGCTGATTCTTTCTATCTCTATGCTGCACTCTCCTGACTCCCTCTGAGCATTGCATAACTACTGACCTAGAGGCTGATACTTTCTGTTTGTGTGCTGCCCTCTCCTGTCTCCACCTCTGCATTGCATACATACTAACCTAAAGGCTGATTCTTTCTTGCTCTATGCTGCCCTCTCCTGTCTCCACCTGAGAATTGCATACATACTGACATACAAGATGATCCTTTCTCTCTCTATACTGCCCTCTCCTGTCTCCACCTGAGCATTGCATACATACAGACCTAGAGACTGATTCTCTCTATCTCTAAGCTGTCTCCACCTGAGCACTGCATCCAGACTGTCCTAGAGGCTGATTCTTTCTATATCTATGCTGCCCTCTCCTGCCTCCATCTGAGCATTGCATAACTACTGACCTAGAGGCTGATACTTTCTGTCTCTATACTGCCCTCTCCTGTCTCCACCTGAGCATTGCATACATACAGACCTAGAGACTGATTCTTTCTATGTCTATGCTGCCCTGTCCTGTCTCCACCTGAGCATTGCATACATACTGACATAGAGGATCATTCTTTCTATCTCTATAATGCCCTCTCCTGTCTCCACCTGAGCACTGCATACATACTGACATGGAAGCTGATTCTTTCTATCTCTAGACTGCCCTCTCCTGTCTCCACCTGAACATTGCATACATACTGAACTGGAAGCTGATACTTTCTGTCTCTATGCTGCCCTCTCCTGTCTCCACCTGAGCATTGCATACATACTGACATAGAGGATCATTCTTTCTATCTCTATAATGCCCTCTCCTGTCTCCACCTGAGCACTGCATACATACTGACATGGAAGCTGATTCTTTCTATCTCTATACTGCCCTCTCCTGTCTCCACCTGAACATTGCAAACATACTGACCTGGAAGCTGATACTTTCTGTCTCTATGCTGACCCCTCCTGCCTCCATCTGAGCATTAAAAAACTACTGACCTAGAGGCTGATTCTTTCTGTCTCTATGCTGCCCTCTCCTGTCTCCACCTGAGCATTGCATACATAAAGACCTAGAGGCTGATTCTTTCTATCTCTATGCTGCCCTCTCCTGTCTCCACCTGAGCATTGCATAAATACAGACCTAGAGTCTGATTCTTTCTATCTCTATACTGCCCTCTCCTGTCTCCACCTGAACATTGCAAACATACTGACCTAGAGGCTGATTCTTTCTGTCTCTATACTGCCCTCTCCTGTCTCCACCTGACCCCTGCATACATACTGATCTAAAGGGTGATTCTTTCTATCTCTATGCTGCCCTCTCCTGTCTCTACCTGAGCATTGCATGCATAATGACCTAGAGGCTGATTCTTTCTATCTCTATGCTGCCCTCTCCTGTCTCCACCTGAGCATTGCATGCATACTGACCTAGAGGCTGATTTTTCTATCTCTTTACTGCCCTCTCCTGTCTGCAGCTGAGCACTGCAAACATACTGACCTAGAGGCTGATTCTTTCTATCTCTATGCTGCCTTCTCCTGTCACCACCTGAGCATAGCATACATACTGACCTAGCGGCTAATTCTTTCTACCTCTGTGCTGCTCTCTCCTGTCTCCACCTGAGTATTGCATACTTACTGACATAGAGGATGATTCTTTTTTTCTCTATACTGCCCTCTCCTGTCTCCACCTCAGCACTGCATACATACTGAACTAGAAGCTGATTCTTTCTATCTCTATGCTGCCCTCCCCTGTCTCCACCTTAGCACTGCAAACATACTGACCTAGAGACTGATTATTTCTATCTCTATGCTGCCCTCTACTGTCTCCACCTGAGCACTGCAAACATACAGATCTACAGGCTGATTCTTTCTTTCTCTATGCTGCACTCCCCTGCCTCCATCTGAGCATTGCATAACTACTGACCTAGAGGCTGATACTTTCTGTCTCTATGCTGCCCTCTCCTGTCTCCACCTGAGCATTGCATACATACAGACCTAGAGGCTGATTCTTTCTATCTCTATGCTGCCCTCTCCTGTCTCCACCTGAGCATTGCATACATAAAGACCTAGAGGCTGATTCTTTCTATCCCTATGCTGCCCTCTCCTGTCTCCAGCTGAGCACTGCATACATACTGACCTAAAGTCTAATTCTTTCTATCTCTATGCTGCCCTCTCCTGTCTCCACCTGAGCATTGCAAACATATTGACCTAGAGGCTGTTTCGTTCTATCTCTATGCTGCCCTCTCCTGTCTCCACTTAAGCACTGCAAACATACTGACCTAGTGGCTGATTCTTTATATATCTATGCTGCCCTCTCCTGTCTTCACCTCAGCATTGCATACATACTAACCTAAAGGCTGATTCTTTCTCTCTCTATGCTGCCCTCTCCTATCTCCACCTGAGCACTGCATACGTACTGACCTAAAGTCTGATTCTTTCTATCTCTATGCTGCGCTCTCCTGTCTCCACCTGAGCATTGCATACATACTGACATACAGAATGATTCTTTCTCTCTCTATACTGCCCTCTCCTCTCTCCACCTGAGCATTGCATACATACAGACCTAGACACTGATTCTTTCTATCTCTATGTGTCCCTCTCCTGTCTCCACCTGAGCATTGCAAACATACTGACCTAGAGGCTGATTCTCTCTATCTCTATGCTGTCTCCACCTAAGCACTGCATGCATACTGTCCTAGAGTCTGATTCTTTCTATCTCTATGCTGCCCTCTCCTGTCTCCACGTAAGCACTGCAAACATACTGACCTAGAGGCTGGTTTTTTATATCTCTATGCTGCCCTCTACTGTCTCCACCTGAGCACTGCATACATACTGACCTAAAGGCTGATTCTTTCCATCTCTATAATGCCCTCTCCTGTCTCCACCTGAGCACTGCATACATACTGACATGGAAGCTGATTCTATCTATCTCTATACTGCCCTCTCCTGTCTCCACCTCAGCACTGCATACATACTGACCTGGAAGCTGATTATATCTAGCTCTATGCTGCCCTCTCATGTCTCCACCTGAGCATTGCATAAGTACCGACGTAGAGGGAGATTCTTTCTATCTCTATGCTGCCCTCTCCTGCCTCCGTCTGAGCATTGCATACATACTGACATAGAGGATCATTCTTTCTATCTCTATAATGCCCTCTCCTGTCTCCACCTGAGCACTGCATACATACTGACATGGAAGCTGATTCTTTCTATCTCTATACTGCCCTCTCCTGTCTCCACCTGAACATTGCAAACATACTGACCTGGAAGCTGATACTTTCTGTCTCTATGCTGCCCCCTCCTGCCTCCATCTGAGCATTAAAAAACTACTGACCTAGAGGCTGATTCTTTCTGTCTCTATGCTGCCCTCTCCTGTCTCCACCTGAGCATTGCATACATAAAGACCTAGAGGCTGATTCTTTCTATCTCTATGCTGCCCTCTCCTGTCTCCACCTGAGCATTGCATAAATACAGACCTAGAGTCTGATTCTTTCTATCTCTATACTGCCCTCTCCTGTCTCCACCTGAACATTGCAAACATACTGACCTAGAGGCTGATTCTTTCTGTCTCTATACTGCCCTCTCCTGTCTCCACCTGACCCCTGCATACATACTGATCTAAAGGGTGATTCTTTCTGTCTCTATGCTGCCCTCTCCTGTCTCCACCTGAGCATTGCATACATAAAGACCTAGAGGCTGATTCTTTCTATCTCTATGCTGCCCTCTCCTGTCTCCACCTGAGCATTGCATAAATACAGACCTAGAGTCTGATTCTTTCTATCTCTATGCTGCCCTCTCCTGTCTCCACCTGAGCATTGCATGCATACTGACCTAGAGGCTGATTTTTCTATCTCTTTACTGCCCTCTCCTGTCTGCAGCTGAGCACTGCAAACATACTGACCTAGAGGCTGATTCTTTCTATCTCTATGCTGCCTTCTCCTGTCACCACATGAGCATAGCATACATACTGACCTAGCGGCTAATTCTTTCTACCTCTGTGCTGCTCTCTCCTGTCTCCACCTGAGTATTGCATACTTACTGACATAGAGGATGATTCTTTTTTTCTCTATACTGCCCTCTCCTGTCTCCACCTCAGCACTGCATACATACTGAACTAGAAGCTGATTCTTTCTATCTCTATGCTGCCCTCCCCTGTCTCCACCTGAGCACTGCAAACATACTGACCTAGAGGCTGATACTTTCTGTCTCTATGCTGCCCTCTCCTGTCTCCACCTGAGCATTGCATACATACAGACCTAGAGGCTGATTCTTTCTATGTCTATGCTGCCCTCTCCTGTCTCCACCTGAGCATTGCATACATAAAGACCTAGAGGCTGATTCTTTCTATCCCTATGCTGCCCTCTCCTGTCTCCAGCTGAGTACTGCATACATACTGACCTAAAGTCTAATTCTTTCTATCTCTATGCTGCCCTCTCCTGTCTCCACCTGAGCATTGCAAACATATTGACCTAGAGGCTGTTTCGTTCTATCTCTATGCTGCCCTCTCCTGTCTCCACTTAAGCACTGCAAACATACTGACCTAGTGGCTGATTCTTTATATCTCTATGCTGCCCTCTCCTGTCTTCACCTCAGCATTGCATACATACTAACCTAAAGGCTGATTCTTTCTCTCTCTATGCTGCCCTCTCCTGTCTCCACCTGAGCACTGCATACGTACTGACCTAAAGTCTGATTCTTTCTATCTCTATGCTGCGCTCTCCTGTCTCCACCTGAGCATTGCATACATACTGACATACAGGATGATTCTTTCTCTCTCTATACTGCCCTCTCCTCTCTCCACCTGAGCATTGCATACATACAGACCTAGACACTGATTCTTTCTATCTCTATGTGTCCCTCTCCTGTCTCCACCTGAGCATTGCAAACATACTGACCTAGAGGCTGATTCTCTCTATCTCTATGCTGTCTCCACCTAAGCACTGCATGCATACTGTCCTAGAGTCTGATTCTTTCTATCTCTATGCTGCCCTCTCCTGTCTCCACGTAAGCACTGCAAACATACTGACCTAGAGGCTGATTTTTTATATCTCTATGCTGCCCTCTCCTGTCTTCACCTCAGCATTGCATACATACTAACCTAAAGGCTGATTCTTTCTCTCTCTATGCTGCCCTCTCCTGTCTCCACCTGAGCACTGCATACGTACTGACCTAAAGTCTGATTCTTTCTATCTCTATGCTGCGCTCTCCTGTCTCCACCTGAGCATTGCATACATACTGACATACAGGATGATTCTTTCTCTCTCTATACTGCCCTCTCCTCTCTCCACCTGAGCATTGCATACATACAGACCTAGACACTGATTCTTTCTATCTCTATGTGTCCCTCTCCTGTCTCCACCTGAGCATTGCAAACATACTGACCTAGAGGCTGATTCTCTCTATCTCTATGCTGTCTCCACCTAAGCACTGCATGCATACTGTCCTAGAGTCTGATTCTTTCTATCTCTATGCTGCCCTCTCCTGTCTCCACCTGAGCACTGCATACATACTGATCTAAAGGGTGATGCTTTCTATCTCTATTGTGCCCTCTCCTGTCTCCACCTGAGCCTTGCATACATACTGACCTAGAGGCTTATTCCTTCTATTTCTATGCTGCCCTCTCCTGTCACCACCGGAGCATTGCTTACATACTGACCTAGAGGCTGATTCTTTCTATCTCTATACTGCCCTCTCCTCTCTCCACCTGAGCACTGCACACATTATGAAGTAGAGAATGATTCCTTCTATCTCTTTGCTGCCCTCTCCTGTCTCCACGTGAGCATTGCATGCATACTGACCTAAAGTCTGATTATTTCTATCTCTGTGCTGCCCTCTCCTGCCTCCACCTCAGCACTGCAAACATACTGACCTAGAGGCTGATTCTTTCTATCTCTATGCTGCCCTCTCCTGTCTCCACCTCAGCATTGCATACATACTAACCTAAAGGCTGATTCTTTCTCTCACTCTGCTGCCCTCTCCAGCTGAGCACTGCATACATACTGACCTAAAGTCTGATTCTTTCTATCTCTATGCTGCCCTCTCCTGTCTCCACCTGAACATTGCATACATACTGACATAGAGGATGATTCTTTCTATCTCTATGCTGCCCTCTCCTGTCTCCACCTGAGCATTGCATACATACAGACCTAGAGACTGATTCTTTCTATCTCTATGCTGCCCTCTCCTGCCTCCATCTGAGCACTGCAAATATACTGACCTAGAGGCTGATTCTTTCTATCTCTATGCTGTCTCCACCTGAGCACTGCATGCATACTGTCCTAGAGGCTGATTCTTTCTATCTCTATGCTGCACTCTCCTGACTCCCTCTGAGCATTGCATAACTACTGACCTAGAGGCTGATACTTTCTGTTTGTGTGCTGCCCTCTCCTGTCTCCGCCTCTGCATTGCATACATACTAACCTGAAGGCTGATTCTTTCTTGCTCTATGCTGCCCTCTCCTGTCTCCACCTGAGTACTGCATACATACTGACATAAAGTTTGATTCTTTCTATCTCTATGCTGCCCTCTCCTGTCTCCACCTGAGAATTGCATACATACTGACATACAAGATGATCCTTTCTCTCTCTATACTGCCCTCTCCTGTCTCCACCTGAGCATTGCATACATACAGACCTAGAGACTGATTCTCTCTATCTCTATGCTGTCTCCACCTGAGCACTGCATCCATACTGTCCTAGAGGCTGATTCTTTCTATATCTATGCTGCCCTCTCCTGCCTCCATCTGAGCATTGCATAACTACTGACCTAGAGGCTGATACTTTCTGTCTCTATACTGCCCTCTCCTGTCTCCACCTGAGCATTGCATACATACAGACCTAGAGACTGATTCTTTCTATGTCTATGCTGCCCTCTCCTGTCTCCACCTGAGCATTGCATACATACTGACATAGAGGATCATTCTTTCTATCTCTCTAATGCCCTCTCCTGTCTCCACCTGAGCACTGCATACATACTGACATGGAAGCTGATTCTTTCTATCTCTATACTGCCCTCTCCTGTCTCCACCTGAACATTGCATACATACTGAACTGGAAGCTGATACTTTCTGTCTCTATGCTGCCCTCTCCTGTCTCCACCTGAGCACTGCAAACATACTGATCTAGAGGCTGATTCTTTCTATCTCTATGCTGCCCTCTCCTGTCTCCAACTGAGCACTGCATACATACTGACCTAGAGGCTGATTCTCTCTATCTCTATGCTGTCTCCACCTGAGCACGCCATCCATACTGTCCTAGAGGCTGATTCTTTCTATATCTATGCTGCCCTCTCCTGCCTCCATCTGAGCATTGCATAACTACTGACCTAGAGGCTGATACTTTCTGTCTCTATACTGCCCTCTCCTGTCTCCACCTGAGCATTGCATACATACAGACCTAGAGACTGATTGTTTCTATCTCTATACTGCCCACTCCTGTCTCTCCTGAGCATTGCAAACATACTGACCTAGAGGCAAATTCTTTCTATCTCTATGTTGCCCTTCCTATCTCCACGTAAGCACTGCAAACATACTGACCTAGAGGCTTATTTTTTATATCTCTATGCTGCCCTCTACTGTCTCCACCTGAGCACTGCATACATACTGACCTAAAGGCTGATTCTTTCTATCTCAATGCTGCCCTCTCCTGTCTCCACCTGAGCACTGCAAACATACTGATCTAGAGGCTGATTCTTTCTATCTCTATGCTGCCCTCTACTGTCTCCAACTGAGCACTGCATACATACTGGCATGGAAGCTGATTCTTTCTATCTCAATGCTGCCCTCTCCTGTCTCCACCTGAGCACTGCAAACATACTGATCTAGAGGCTGATTCTTTCTCTCTCTATGCTGCCCTCTCCTGTCTCCACATGAGCATTGCATACATAAAGACCTAGAGACTGATTCTTTCTATCTCTATGCTGCCCTCTCCTGCCTCCATCTGAGCACTGCAAACATACTGACCTAGAGGCTGATTTTTTATATCTCTATGCTGCCCTCTACTGTCTCCACCTGAGCACTGCATACATACTGACCTAAAGGCTTTTTCTTTCTATCTCTATAATGCCCTCTCCTGTCTCCACCTGAGCACTGCATACATACTGACATGGAAGCTGATTCCATCTATCTCTATACTGCCCTCTCCTGTCTCCACCTCAGCACTGCATACATACTGACCTAGAAGCTGATTCTATCTAGCTCTATGCTGCCCTCTCATGTCTCCACCTGAGCATTGCATAAGTACCGACGTAGAGGGAGATTCTTTCTATCTCTATGCTGCCCTCTCCTGTCTCCACCTGAGCACTGCATACATACTGACCTAGAGGCTGATTCTTTCTATCTCTATACTGCCCTCTCCTCTCTCCAACTGAGCACTGCACACATTATGAAGTAGAGAATGATTCCTTCTATCTCTTTTCTGCCCTCTCCTTTCTCCACGTGAGCATTGCATGCATACTGACCTAAAGTCTGATTCTTTCTATCTCTGTGCTGCCCTCTCCTGCCTCCACCTCAGCACTGCAAACATACTGACCTAGAGGCTGATTCTTTCTCTCTCTCTGCTGACCTCTCCTGTCTCCACCTGAGCACTGCATACATACTGACCTAAAGTCTGATTCTTTCTATCTCTATGCTGCCCTCTCCTGTCTCCACCTGAATATTGCATACATACTGACATAGAGGATGATTCTTTCTATCTCTATGCTGCCCTCTCCTGTCTCCACCTGAGCATTGCATACATACAGACCTAGAGACTGATTCTTTCTATCACTATGCTGCCCTCTCCTGCCTCCATCTGAGCACTGCAAATATACTGACCTAGAGGCTGATTCTTTCTATCTCTATGCTGTCTCCACCTGAGCACTGCATGCATACTGTCCTAGAGGCTGATTCTTTCTATCTCTATGCTGCACTCTCCTGACTCCCTCTGAGCATTGCATAACTACTGACCTAGAGGCTGATACTTTCTGTCAGTGTGCTGCCCTCTCCTGTCTCCACCTCTGCATTGCATACATACTAACCTAAAGGCTGATTCTTTCTTGCTCTATGCTGCCCTCTCCTGTCTCCACCTGAGAATTGCATACATACTGACATACAAGATGATCCTTTCTCTCTCTATACTGCCCTCTCCTGTCTCCACCTGAGCATTGCATACATACAGACCTAGAGACTGATTCTCTCTATCTCTATGCTGTCTCCACCTCAGCACTGCATCCATACTGTCCTAGAGGCTGATTCTTTCTATATCTATGCTGCCCTCTCCTGCCTCCATCTGAGCATTGCATAACTACTGACCTAGAGGCTGATACTTTCTGTCTCTATACTGCCCTCTCCTGTCTCCACCTGAGCATTGCATACATACAGACCTAGAGACTGATTGTTTCTATCTCTATACTGCCCTCACCTGTCTCCACCTGAGCATTGCAAACATACTGACCTAGAGGCTGATTCTTCTTATCTCTATGCTGCCCTCTCCTGTCTCCACGTAAGCACTGCAAACATACTGACCTAGAGGCTGATTTTTTATATCTCTATGCTGCCCTCTACTATCTCCACCTGAGCACTGCATACATACTGAACTAAAGGCTGATTCTTTCTATGTCTATGCTGCCCTCTCCTGTCTCCACCTGAGCATTGCATACATACTGACATAGAGGATCATTCTTTCTATCTCTATACTGCCCTCTCCTGTCTCCACCTGAGCACTGCATACATACTGACATGGAAGCTGATTCTTTCTATCTCTATACTGCCCTCTCCTGTCTCCACCTTAACATTGCATACATACTGAACTGGAAGCTGATACTTTCTGTCTCTATGCTGCCCTCTCCTGTCTCCACCTGAGCACTGCAAACATACTGACCTAGAGGCTGATTCTTCTTATCTCTATGCTGCCCTCTCCTGTCTCCACGTAAGCACTGCAAACATACTGACCTAGAGGCTGATTTTTTATATCTCTATGCTGCCCTCTACTATCTCCACCTGAGCACTGCATACGTACTGAACTAAAGGCTGATTCTTTCTATGTCTATGCTGCCCTCTCCTGTCTCCACCTGAGCATTGCATACATACTGACATAGAGGATCATTCTTTCTATCTCTATACTGCCCTCTCCTGTCTCCACCTGAGCACTGCATACATACTGACATGGAAGCTGATTCTTTCTATCTCTATACTGCCCTCTCCTGTCTCCACCTTAACATTGCATACATACTGAACTGGAAGCTGATACTTTCTGTCTCTATGCTGCCCTCTCCTGTCTCCACCTGAGCACTGCATACATACTGACATGGAAGCTGATTCTTTCTATCTCTATACTGCCCTCTCCTGTCTCCACCTCAGCACTGCATTCATACTGACCTGGAAGCTGATACTTTCTGTCTCTATGCTGCCCTCTCCTGTCTCCACCTGAGCACTGCAAACATACTGATCTAGAGGCTGATTCTTTCTATCTCTATGCTGCCCTCTCCTGTCTCCACGTAAGCAGTGCAAACATACTGACCTAGAGGCTGATTTTTTATATCTCTATGCTGACCTCTCCTGTCTCCACCTGAGCACTGCATACATACTGACCTAAAGTCTGATTCTTTCTATCTCTATGCTGCCCTCTCCTGTCTCCACCTGAATATTGCATACATACTGACATAGAGGATGATTCTTTCTATCTCTATGCTGCCCTCTCCTGTCTCCACCTGAGCATTGCATACATACAGACCTAGAGACTGATTCTTTCTATCTCTATGCTGCCCTCTCCTGCCTCCATCTGAGCACTGCAAATATACTGACCTAGAGGCTGATTCTTTCTATCTCTATGCTGTCTCCACCTGAGCACTGCATGCATACTGTCCTAGAGGCTGATTCTTTCTATCTCTATGCTGCACTCTCCTGACTCCCTCTGAGCATTGCATAACTACTGACCTAGAGGCTGATACTTTCTGTCTGTGTGCTGCCCTCTCCTGTCTCCACCTCTGCATTGCATACATACTAACCTAAAGGCTGATTCTTTCTTGCTCTATGCTGCCCTCTCCTGTCTCCACCTGAGAATTGCATACATACTGACATACAAGATGATCCTTTCTCTCTCTATACTGCCCTCTCCTGTCTCCACCTGAGCATTGCATACATACAGACCTAGAGACTGATTCTCTCTATCTCTATGCTGTCTCCACCTCAGCACTGCATCCATACTGTCCTAGAGGCTGATTCTTTCTATATCTATGCTGCCCTCTCCTGCCTCCATCTGAGCATTGCATAACTACTGACCTAGAGGCTGATACTTTCTGTCTCTATACTGCCCTCTCCTGTCTCCACCTGAGCATTGCATACATACAGACCTAGAGACTGATTGTTTCTATCTCTATACTGCCCTCACCTGTCTCCACCTGAGCATTGCAAACATACTGACCTAGAGGCTGATTCTTCTTATCTCTATGCTGCCCTCTCCTGTCTCCACGTAAGCACTGCAAACATACTGACCTAGAGGCTGATTTTTTATATCTCTATGCTGCCCTCTACTATCTCCACCTGAGCACTGCATACGTACTGAACTAAAGGCTGATTCTTTCTATGTCTATGCTGCCCTCTCCTGTCTCCACCTGAGCATTGCATACATACTGACATAGAGGATCATTCTTTCTATCTCTATACTGCCCTCTCCTGTCTCCACCTGAGCACTGCATACATACTGACATGGAAGCTGATTCTTTCTATCTCTATACTGCCCTCTCCTGTCTCCACCTTAACATTGCATACATACTGAACTGGAAGCTGATACTTTCTGTCTCTATGCTGCCCTCTCCTGTCTCCACCTGAGCACTGCAAACATACTGATCTAGAGGCTGATTCTTTCTATCTCTATGCTGCCCTCTCCTGTCTCCACCTGAGCATTGCATACATACAGACCTAGAGACTGATTCTCTCTATCTCTATGCTGTCTCCACCTGAGCACTGCATCCATACTGTCCTAGAGGCTGATTCTTTCTATAGCTATGCTGCCCTCTCCTGCCTCCATCTGAGCATTGCATAACTACTGACCTAGAGGCTGATACTTTCTGTCTCTATACTGCCCTCTCCTGTCTCCACCTGAGCATTGCATACATACAGACCTAGAGACTGATTCTTTCTATGTCTATGCTGCCCTCTCCTGTCTCCACCTGAGCATTGCATACATACTGACATAGAGGATCATTCTTTCTATCTCTATAATGCCCTCTCCTGTCTCCACCTGAGCACTGCATACATACTGACATGGAAGCTGATTCTTTCTATCTCTATACTGCCCTCTCCTGTCTCCACCTCAGCACTGCATTCATACTGACCTGGAAGCTGATACTTTCTGTCTCTATGCTGCCCTCTCCTGTCTCCACCTGAGCACTGCAAACATACTGATCTAGAGGCTGATTCTTTCTATCTCTATGCTGCCCTCTCCTGTCTCCACGTAAGCAGTGCAAACATACTGACCTAGAGGCTGATTTTTTATATCTCTATGCTGACCTCTCCTGTCTCCACCTGAGCACTGCATACATACTGACCTAAAGTCTGATTCTTTCTATCTCTATGCTGCCCTCTCCTGTCTCCACCTGAATATTGCATACATACTGACATAGAGGATGATTCTTTCTATCTCTATGCTGCCCTCTCCTGTCTCCACCTGAGCATTGCATACATACAGACCTAGAGACTGATTCTTTCTATCTCTATGCTGCCCTCTCCTGCCTCCATCTGAGCACTGCAAATATACTGACCTAGAGGCTGATTCTTTCTATCTCTATGCTGTCTCCACCTGAGCACTGCATGCATACTGTCCTAGAGGCTGATTCTTTCTATCTCTATGCTGCACTCTCCTGACTCCCTCTGAGCATTGCATAACTACTGACCTAGAAGCTGATACTTTCTGTCTGTGTGCTGCCCTCTCCTGTCTCCACCTCTGCATTGCATACATACTAACCTAAAGGCTGATTCTTTCTTGCTCTATGCTGCCCTCTCCTGTCTCCACCTGAGAATTGCATACATACTGACATACAAGATGATCCTTTCTCTCTCTATACTGCCCTCTCCTGTCTCCACCTGAGCATTGCATACATACAGACCTAGAGACTGATTCTCTCTATCTCTATGCTGTCTCCACCTCAGCACTGCATCCATACTGTCCTAGAGGCTGATTCTTTCTATATCTATGCTGCCCTCTCCTGCCTCCATCTGAGCATTGCATAACTACTGACCTAGAGGCTGATACTTTCTGTCTCTATACTGCCCTCTCCTGTCTCCACCTGAGCATTGCATACATACAGACCTAGAGACTGATTGTTTCTATCTCTATACTGCCCTCACCTGTCTCCACCTGAGCATTGCAAACATACTGACCTAGAGGCTGATTCTTCTTATCTCTATGCTGCCCTCTCCTGTCTCCACGTAAGCACTGCAAACATACTGACCTAGAGGCTGATTTTTTATATCTCTATGCTGCCCTCTACTATCTCCACCTGAGCACTGCATACGTACTGAACTAAAGGCTGATTCTTTCTATGTCTATGCTGCCCTCTCCTGTCTCCACCTGAGCATTGCATACATACTGACATAGAGGATCATTCTTTCTATCTCTATACTGCCCTCTCCTGTCTCCACCTGAGCACTGCATACATACTGACATGGAAGCTGATTCTTTCTATCTCTATACTGCCCTCTCCTGTCTCCACCTTAACATTGCATACATACTGAACTGGAAGCTGATACTTTCTGTCTCTATGCTGCCCTCTCCTGTCTCCACCTGAGCACTGCATACATACTGACATGGAAGCTGATTCTTTCTATCTCTATACTGCCCTCTCCTGTCTCCACCTCAGCACTGCATTCATACTGACCTGGAAGCTGATACTTTCTGTCTCTATGCTGCCCTCTCCTGTCTCCACCTGAGCACTGCAAACATACTGATCTAGAGGCTGATTCTTTCTATCTCTATGCTGCCCTCTCCTGTCTCCACGTAAGCAGTGCAAACATACTGACCTAGAGGCTGATTTTTTATATCTCTATGCTGACCTCTCCTGTCTCCACCTGAGCACTGCATACATACTGACCTAAAGTCTGATTCTTTCTATCTCTATGCTGCCCTCTCCTGTCTCCACCTGAATATTGCATACATACTGACATAGAGGATGATTCTTTCTATCTCTATGCTGCCCTCTCCTGTCTCCACCTGAGCATTGCATACATACAGACCTAGAGACTGATTCTTTCTATCTCTATGCTGCCCTCTCCTGCCTCCATCTGAGCACTGCAAATATACTGACCTAGAGGCTGATTCTTTCTATCTCTATGCTGTCTCCACCTGAGCACTGCATGCATACTGTCCTAGAGGCTGATTCTTTCTATCTCTATGCTGCACTCTCCTGACTCCCTCTGAGCATTGCATAACTACTGACCTAGAGGCTGATACTTTCTGTCTGTGTGCTGCCCTCTCCTGTCTCCACCTCTGCATTGCATACATACTAACCTAAAGGCTGATTCTTTCTTGCTCTATGCTGCCCTCTCCTGTCTCCACCTGAGAATTGCATACATACTGACATACAAGATGATCCTTTCTCTCTCTATACTGCCCTCTCCTGTCTCCACCTGAGCATTGCATACATACAGACCTAGAGACTGATTCTCTCTATCTCTATGCTGTCTCCACCTCAGCACTGCATCCATACTGTCCTAGAGGCTGATTCTTTCTATATCTATGCTGCCCTCTCCTGCCTCCATCTGAGCATTGCATAACTACTGACCTAGAGGCTGATACTTTCTGTCTCTATACTGCCCTCTCCTGTCTCCACCTGAGCATTGCATACATACAGACCTAGAGACTGATTGTTTCTATCTCTATACTGCCCTCACCTGTCTCCACCTGAGCATTGCAAACATACTGACCTAGAGGCTGATTCTTCTTATCTCTATGCTGCCCTCTCCTGTCTCCACGTAAGCACTGCAAACATACTGACCTAGAGGCTGATTTTTTATATCTCTATGCTGCCCTCTACTATCTCCACCTGAGCACTGCATACGTACTGAACTAAAGGCTGATTCTTTCTATGTCTATGCTGCCCTCTCCTGTCTCCACCTGAGCATTGCATACATACTGACATAGAGGATCATTCTTTCTATCTCTATACTGCCCTCTCCTGTCTCCACCTGAGCACTGCATACATACTGACATGGAAGCTGATTCTTTCTATCTCTATACTGCCCTCTCCTGTCTCCACCTTAACATTGCATACATACTGAACTGGAAGCTGATACTTTCTGTCTCTATGCTGCCCTCTCCTGTCTCCACCTGAGCACTGCAAACATACTGATCTAGAGGCTGATTCTTTCTATCTCTATGCTGCCCTCTCCTGTCTCCACCTGAGCATTGCATACATACAGACCTAGAGACTGATTCTCTCTATCTCTATGCTGTCTCCACCTGAGCACTGCATCCATACTGTCCTAGAGGCTGATTCTTTCTATAGCTATGCTGCCCTCTCCTGCCTCCATCTGAGCATTGCATAACTACTGACCTAGAGGCTGATACTTTCTGTCTCTATACTGCCCTCTCCTGTCTCCACCTGAGCATTGCATACATACAGACCTAGAGACTGATTCTTTCTATGTCTATGCTGCCCTCTCCTGTCTCCACCTGAGCATTGCATACATACTGACATAGAGGATCATTCTTTCTATCTCTATAATGCCCTCTCCTGTCTCCACCTGAGCACTGCATACATACTGACATGGAAGCTGATTCTTTCTATCTCTATACTGCCCTCTCCTGTCTCCACCTCAGCACTGCATTCATACTGACCTGGAAGCTGATACTTTCTGTCTCTATGCTGCCCTCTCCTGTCTCCACCTGAGCACTGCAAACATACTGATCTAGAGGCTGATTCTTTCTATCTCTATGCTGCCCTCTCCTGTCTCCAACTGAGCACTGCATACATACTGACCTAGAGGCTGATTCTCTCTATCTCTATGCTGTCTCCACCTGAGCACGCCATCCATACTGTCCTAGAGGCTGATTCTTTCTATATCTATGCTGCCCTCTCCTGCCTCCATCTGAGCATTGCATAACTACTGACCTAGAGGCTGATACTTTCTGTCTCTATACTGCCCTCTCCTGTCTCCACCTGAGCATTGCATACATACAGACCTAGAGACTGATTGTTTCTATCTCTATACTGCCCACTCCTGTCTCTCCTGAGCATTGCAAACATACTGACCTAGAGGCAAATTCTTTCTATCTCTATGTTGCCCTTCCTATCTCCACGTAAGCACTGCAAACATACTGACCTAGAGGCTGATTTTTATATGTCTATGCTGCCCTCTACTGTCTCCACCTGAGCACTGCATACATACTGACCTAAAGGCTGATTCTTTCTATCTCTATGCTGCCCTCTACTGTCTCCAACTGAGCACTGCATACATACTGGCATGGAAGCTGATTCTTTCTATCTCTATACTGCCCTCTCCTGTCTCCACCTCAGCACTGCATTCATACTGACCTGGAAGCTGATACTTTCTATCTCTATGCTGCCCTCTCCTGTCTCCACCTGAGCACTGCAAACATACTGATCTTGAGGCTGATAATCTCTATCTCTATGCTGCCCTCTCCTGTCTCCAACTGAGCACTGCATACATACTGACCTAGAGGCTGATTCTATCTCTATGCTTCCCTCTCCTGTATCCACCTGAGCGCAGCACGCATTCTGACCTAGAGGCTGAATTTTTCTATATGCTGCCCTCCCCTATCTCCACCTGAGCACTGCAAACATACTGTCCTAGAGGCTGATTCTTTCTATCTCTATGCTGCCCTCTCCTGCCTCCATCTGAGCATTAAATAACTACTGACCTAGAGGCTGATTCTTTCTGTCTCTATGCTGCCCTCTCCTGTCTCCACCTGAGCATTGCATACATAAAGGCCTAGAGGCTGATTCTTCCTATCTCTATGCTGCCCTCTCCTGTCTCCACCTGAGCATTGCATAAATACAGACCTAGAGTCTGATTCTTTCTATCTCTATACTGCCCTCTCCTGTCTCCACCTGAACATTGCAAACATACTGACCTAGAGGCTGATTCTTTCTGTCTCTATACTGCCCTCTCCTGTCTCCACCTGACCCCTGCATACATACTGATCTAAAGGGTGATTATTTCTATCTTTATGCTGCCCTCTCCTGTCTCTACCTGAGCATTGCATGCATAATGACCTAGAGGCTGATTCTTTCTATCTCTATGCTGCCCTCTCCTGTCTCCACCTGAGCATTGCATAAATACAGACCTAGAGTCTGATTCTTTCTATCTCTATACTGCCCTCTCCTGTCTCCACCTGAACATTGCAAACATACTGACCTAGAGGCTGATTCTTTCTATCTCTATACTGCCCTCTCCTGTCTCCACCTGAGCATTGCATACATACTGATCTAAAGGGTGATTCTTTCTATCTTTATGCTGCCCTCTCCTGTCTCTACCTGAGCATTGCATGCATAATAACCTAGAGGCTGATTCTTTCTATCTCTATGCTGCCCTCTCCTGTCTCCACCTGAGCATTGCATAAATACAGACCTGGAGTCTGATTCTTTCTATCTCTATGCTGCCCTCTCCTGTCTCCACCTGAGCATTGCATACATACAGACCTAGAGGCTGATTCTTTCTATCTCTATGTTGCCCTTCCTATCTCCACGTAAGCACTGCAAACATACTGACCTAGAGGCTGATTTTTTATATCTCTATGCTGCCCTCTACTGTCTCCACCTGAGCACTGCATACATACTGACCTAAAGGCTGATTCTTTCTATCTCAATGCTGCCCTCTCCTGTCTCCACCTGAGCACTGCAAACATACTGATCTAGAGGCTGATTCTTTCTATCTCTATGCTGCCCTCTACTGTCTCCAACTGAGCACTGCATACATACTGGCATGGAAGCTGATTCTTTCTATCTCTATACTGCCCTCTCCTGTCTCCACCTCAGCACTGCATTCATACTGACCTGGAAGCTGATACTTTCTATCTCTATGCTGCCCTCTCCTGTCTCCACCTGAGCACTGCAAACATACTGATCTTGAGGCTGATAATCTCTATCTCTATGCTGCCCTCTCCTGTCTCCAACTGAGCACTGCATACATACTGACCTAGAGGCTGATTCTATCTCTATGCTTCCCTCTCCTGTATCCACCTGAGCGCAGCAGGCATTCTGACCTAGAGGCTGAATTTTTCTATATGCTGCCCTCCCCTATCTCCACCTGAGCACTGCAAACATACTGTCCTAGAGGCTGATTCTTTCTATCTCTATGCTGCCCTCTCCTGCCTCCATCTGAGCATTAAATAACTACTGACCTAGAGGCTGATTCTTTCTGTCTCTATGCTGCCCTCTCCTGTCTCCACCTGAGCATTGCATACATAAAGGCCTAGAGGCTGATTCTTCCTATCTCTATGCTGCCCTCTCCTGTCTCCACCTGAGCATTGCATAAATACAGACCTAGAGTCTGATTCTTTCTATCTCTATACTGCCCTCTCCTGTCTCCACCTGAACATTGCAAACATACTGACCTAGAGGCTGATTCTTTCTGTCTCTATACTGCCCTCTCCTGTCTCCACCTGACCCCTGCATACATACTGATCTAAAGGGTGATTATTTCTATCTTTATGCTGCCCTCTCCTGTCTCTACCTGAGCATTGCATGCATAATGACCTAGAGGCTGATTCTTTCTATCTCTATGCTGCCCTCTCCTGTCTCCACCTGAGCATTGCATAAATACAGACCTAGAGTCTGATTCTTTCTATCTCTATACTGCCCTCTCCTGTCTCCACCTGAACATTGCAAACATACTGACCTAGAGGCTGATTCTTTCTATCTCTATACTGCCCTCTCCTGTCTCCACCTGAACATTGCAAACATACTGACCTAGAGACTGATTCTTTCTATCTCAATGCTGCCCTCTACTGTCTCCACCTGAGCACTGCAAACATACTGATCTACAGGCTGATTCTTTCTTTCTCTATGCTGCACTCCCCTGCCTCCATCTGAGCATTGCATAACTACTGACCTAGAGGCTGATACTTTCTGTCTCTATGCTGCCCTCTCCTGTCTCCACCTGAGCATTGCATACATACAGACCTAGAGGCTGATTCTTTCTATCTCTATGCTGCCCTCTCCTGTCTCCACCTGAGCATTGCATACATAAAGACCTAGAGGCTGATTCTTTCTATCCCTATGCTGCCCTCTCCTGTCTCCAGCTGAGCACTGCATACATACTGACCTAAAGTCTGATTCTTTCTATCTCTATGCTGCCCTCTCCTGTCTCCACCTGAACATTGCAAACATATTGACCTAGAGGCTGTTTCTTTCTATCTCTATGCTGCCCTCTCCTGTCTCCACTTAAGCACTGCAAACATACTGACCTAGTGGCTGATTCTCTATTTATATCTCTATGCTGCCCTCTCCTGTCTTCACCTCAGCATTGCATACATACTAACCTAAAGGCTGATTCTTTCTCTCTCTATGCTGCCCTCTCCTGTCTCCACCTGAGCACTGCATACGTACTGACCTAAAGTCTGATTCTTTCTATCTCTATGCTGCCCTCTCCTGTCTCCACCTGAGCATTGCATACATACTGACATACAGAATGATTCTTTCTCTCTCTATACTGCCCTCTCTTCTCTCCACCTGAGCATTGCATACATACAGACCTAGACACTGATTCTTTCTAGCTCTATGTGTCCCTCTCCTGTCTCCACCTGAGCGTTGCAAACAAACTGACCTAGAGGCTGATTCTCTCTATCTCTATGCTGTCTCCACCTAAGCACTGCATGCATCCTGTCCTAGAGTCTGATTCTTTCTATCTCTATGCTGCCCTCTCCTGTCTCCATGTAAGCACTGCAAACATACTGACCTAGAGGCTGATTTTTTATATCTCTATGCTGCCCTCTACTGTCTCCACCTGAGCACTGCATACATACTGACCTAAAGGCTGATTCTTTCTATCTCTATAATGCCCTCTCCTGTCTCCACCTGAGCACTGCATACATACTGACATGGAAGCTGATTCTATCTACCTCTATACTGCCCTCTCCTGTCTCCACCTCAGCACTGCATACATACTGACCTAGAAGCAGATTCTATCTAGCTCTATGCTGCCCTCTCATGTCTCCACCTGAGCATTGCATAAGTACCGACGTAGAGGGAGATTCTTTCTATCTCTATGCTGCCCTCTCCTGTCTCTACCTGAGCACTGCATACATACTGATCTAAAGGGTGGTGCTTTCTATCTCTATTGTGCCCTCTCCTGTCTCCACCTGAGCCTTGCATACATACTGACCTAGAGGCCTATTCCTTCTATTTCTATGCTGCCCTCTCCTGTCACCACCGGAGCATTGCTTACATACTGACCTAGAGGCTGATTCTTTCTATCTCTATACTGCCCTCTCCTCTCTCCACCTGAGCACTGCACACATTATGAAGTAGAGAATGATTCCTTCTATCTCTTTGCTGCCCTCTCCTGTCTCCACGTGAGCATTGCATGCATACTGACCTAAAGTCTGATTCTTTCTATCTCTGTGCTGCCCTCTCCTGCCTCTACCTCAGCACTGCAAACATACTGACCTAGAGGCTGATTCTTTCTATCTCTGTGCTGTCCTCTCCTGTCTCCACCTCAGCATTGCATACATACTAACCTAAAGGCTGATTCTTTCTCGCTCTCTGCTGCCCTCTCCTGTCTCCACCTAAGCACTGCATACATACTGACCTAAAGTCTGATTCTTTCTATCTCTATGCTGCCCTCTCCTGTCTCCACCTGAACATTGCATACATACTGACATAGAGGATGATTCTTTCTATCTCTATGCTGCCCTCTCCTGTCTCCACCTGAGCATTGCATACATACAGACCTAGAGACTGATTCTTTCTATCTCTATGCTGCCCTCTCCTGCCTCCATCTGAGCACTGCAAATATACTGACCTAGAGGCTGATTCTTTCTATCTCTATGCTGTCTCCAACTGAGCACTGCATGCATACTGTCCTAGAGGCTGATTCTTTCTATCTCTATGCTGCACTCTCCTGACTCCCTCTGAGCATTGCATAACTACTGACCTAGAGGCTGATACTTTCTGTCTGTGTGCTGCCCTCTCCTGTCTCCACCTCTGCATTGCAAACATACTAACCTAAAGGCTGATTCTTTCTTGCTCTATGCTGCCCTCTCCTGTCTCCACCTGAGTACTGCATACATACTGACATAAAGTTTGATTCTTTCTATCTCTATGCTGCCCTCTCCTGTCTCCACCTGAGAATTGCATACATACTGACATACAAGATGATCCTTTCTCTCTCTATACTGCCCTCTCCTGTCTCCACCTGAGCATTGCATACATACAGACCTAGAGACTGATTCTCTCTATCTCTATGCTGTCTCCACCTGAGCACTGCATCCATACTGTCCTAGAGGCTGATTCTTTCTATATCTATGCTGCCCTCTCCTGCCTCCATCTGAGCATTGCATAACTACTGACCTAGGGGCTGATTTTTTATATCTCTATGCTGCACTCTACTATCTCCACCTGAGCACTGCATACATACTGAACTAAAGGCTGATTCTTTCTATGTCTATGCTGCCCTCTCCTGTCTCCACCTGAGCATTGACAACAACTGACATAGAGGATCATTCTTTCTATCTCTATAATGCCCTCTCCTGTCTCCACCTGAGCACTGCATACATACTGACATGGAAGCTGATTCTTTCTATCTCTATACTGCCCTCTCCTGTCTCCACCTGAACATTGCATACATACTGAACTGGAAGCTGATACTTTCTGTCTCTATGCTGCCCTCTCCTGTCTCCACCTGAGCACTGCAAACATACTGATCTAGAGGCTGATTCTTTCTATCTCTATGCTGCCCTCTCCTGTCTCCAACTGAGCACTGCATACATACTGACCTAGAGGCTGATTCTTTCTATCTCTATGCTGTCTCCACCTGAGCACTGCATGCATACTGTCCTAGAGGCTGATTCTTTCTATCTCTATGCTGCACTCTCCTGAATCCCTCTGAGCATTGCATAACTACTGACCTAGAGGCTGATACTTTCTGTCTGTGTGCTGCCCTCTCCTGTCTCCACCTCTGCATTGCATACATACTAACCTAAAAGCTGATTCTTTCTTGCTCTATGCTGCCCTCTCCTGTCTCCACCTGAACATTGCATACATACTGAACTGGAAGCTGATTCTTTCTATCTCTATGCTGCCCTCTCCTGTCTCCACCTGAGCATTGCATACATACAGACCTAGAGACTGATTCTTTCTATCTCTATGCTGCCCTCTCCTGCCTCCATCTGAGCACTGCAAATATACTGACCTAGAGGCTGATTCTTTCTATCTCTATGCTGTCTCCACCTGAGCTCTGCATGCATACTGTCCTAGAGGCTGATTCTTTCTGTCTCTATGCTGCACTCTCCTGACTCCCTCTGAGCATTGCATAACTACTGACCTAGAGGCTGATACTTTCTGTCTGTGTGCTGCCCTCTCCTGTCTCCACCTGAACATTGCAAACATATTGACCTAGAGGCTGTTTCTTTCTATCTCTATGCTGCCCTCTCCTGTCTCCACTTAAGCACTGCAAACATACTGACCTAGTGGCTGATTCTTTATATCTCTATGCTGCCCTCTCCTGTCTTCACCTCAGCATTGCATACATACTAACCTAAAGGCTGATTCTTTCTCTCTCTATGCTGCCCTCTCCTGTCTCCACCTGAGCATTGCATACATACAGACCTAGAGACTGATTCTTTCTATGTCTATGCTGCCCTCTCCTGTCTCCACCTGAGCATTGCATACATACTGACATAGAGGATCATTCTTTCTATCTCTATAATGCCCTCTCCTGTCTCCACCTGAGCACTGCATACATACTGACATGGAAGCTGATTCTATCTATCTCTACGTGTCCCTCTCCTGTCTCCACCTGAGCATTGCAAACATACTGACCTAGAGGCTGATTCTCTCTATCTCTATGCTGTCTCCACCTGAGCACTGCATACAAACTGTCCTAGAGGCTGATTCTTTTTATCTCTATGCTGCCCTCTCCTGCCTCCATCTGAGCATTGCATAACTACTGACCTAGAGGCTGATTCTTTCTCTCTCTATGCTGCCCTCTCCTGTCTCCACCTGAGCATTGCATACATAAAGACCTAGAGACTGATTCTTTCTATCTCTATGCTGCCCTCTCCTGCCTCCATCTGAGCACTGCAAATATACTGACCTAGAGGCTTATTCTTTCTATCTCTATTCTGTCTCCACCTGGTCACTGCATGCATACTGTCCTAGAGTCTGATTCTTTCTATCTCTATGCTGCCCTCTCCTGTCTCCACGTAAGCACTGCAAACATACTGACCTAGAGGCTGATTGTTTATATCTCTATGCTGCCCTCTACTGTCTCCACCTGAGCACTGCATACATACTGACCTAAAGGCTGATTCTTTCTATCTCTATAATGCCCTCTCCTGTCTCCACCTGAGCACTGCATACATACTGACATGGAAGCTGATTCTATCTATCTCTATACTGCCCTCTCCTGTCTCCACCTCAGCACTGCATATATAGTGACCTAGAAGCTGATTCTATCTAGCTCTATACTGCCCTCTCATGTCTCCACCTGAGCATTGCATAAGTACCGACGTAGAGGGAGATTCTTTCTATCTCTATGCTGCCCTCTCCTGTCTCCACCTGAGCACTGCATACATACTGATCTAAAGGGTGATGCTTTCTATCTCTATTGTGCCCTCTCCTGTCTCCACCTGAGCCTTGCATACATACTGACCTAGAGGCTTATTCCTTCTATTTCTATGCTGCCCTCTCCTGTCACCACCGGAGCATTGCTTACATACTGACCTAGAGGCTGATTCTTTCTATCTCTATACTGCCCTCTCCTCTCTCCAACTGAGCACTGCACACATTATGAAGTAGAGAATGATTCCTTCTATCTCTTTGCTGCCCTCTCCTGTCTCCATGTGAGCATTGCATGCATACTGACCTAAAGTCTGATTCTTTCTATCTCTGTGCTGCCCTCTCCTGCCTCCACCTCAGCACTGCAAACATACTAACCTAAAGGCTGATTCTTTCTCTCTCTCTGCTGACCTCTCCTGTCTCCACCTGAGCACTGCATACATACTGACCTAAAGTCTGATTCTTTCTATCTCTATGCTGCCCTCTCCTGTCTCCACCTGAACATTGCGTACATACTGACATAGAGGATGATTCTTTCTATCTCTATGCTGCCCTCTCCTGTCTCCACCTGAGCATTGCAAATATACTGACCTAGAGGCTGATTCTTTCTATCTTTATGCTGTCTCCACCTAAGCACTGCATGCATACTGTCCTAGAGGCTGATTTTTTATATCTCTATGCTGCCCTCTACTATCTCCACCTGAGCACTGCATACATACTGAACTAAAGGCTGATTCTTTCTATGTCTATGCTGCCCTCTCCTGTCTCCACCTGAGCATTGCATACATACTGAACTAGAAGCTGATACTTTCTGTCTCTATGCTGCCCTCTCCTGTCTCCACCTGAACATTGCATACATACTGAACTGGAAGCTGATACTTTCTGTCTCTATGCTGCCCTCTCCTGTCTCCACCTGAGCACTGCAAACATACTGATCTAGAGGCTGATTCTTTCTATCTCTATGCTGCCCTCTCCTGTCTCCAACTGAGCACTGCATACATACTGACCCAGAGGCTGATTCTCTCTATCTCTATGCTGTCTCCACCTGAGCACGCCATCCATACTGTCCTAGAGGCTGATTCTTTCTATATCTATGCTGCCCTCTCCTGCCTCCATCTGAGCATTGCATAACTACTGACCTAGAGGCTGATACTTTCTGTCTCTATACTGCCCTCTCCTGTCTCCACCTGAGCATTGCATACATACAGACCTGGAGACTGATTGTTTCTGTCTCTATACTGCCCTCTCCTGTCTCCACCTGAGCATTGCAAACATACTGACCTAGAGGCTGATTCATTCTATCTCTATGCTGCCCTCTCCTGTCTCCAAGTAAACACTGCAAACATACTGACCTAGACGCTGATTTTTTATATCTCTATTGTGCCCTCTACTGTCTCCATCTGAGCACTGCATACATACTGACCTAAAGGCTGATTCTTTCTATCTCTATGCTGCCCTCTCCTGTCTCCAACTGAGCACTGCATACATACTGACCTAGAGGCTGATTCTCTCTATCTCTATGCTGTCTCCACCTGAATACTGCATCCATACTGTCCTAGAGGCTGATTCTTTCTATATCTAAGCTGCCCTCTCCCGCCTCCATCTGAGCATTGCATAACTACTGACCTAGAGGCTGATACTTTCTGTCTCTATACTGCCCTCTCCTGTCTCCACCTGAGCATTGCATACATACAGACCTAGAGACTGATTGTTTCTATCTCTATACTGCCCACTCCTGTCTCTCCTGAGCATTGCAAACATACTGACCTAGAGGCAAATTCTTTCTATCTCTATGTTGCCCTTCCTGTCTCCACGTAAGCACTGCAAACATACTGACCTAGAGGCTGATTTTTTATATCTCTATGCTGCCCTCTACTGTCTCCACCTGAGCACTGCATACATACTGACCTAGCGGCTAATTCTTTCTACCTCTGTGCTGCTCTCTCCTGTCTCCACCTGAGCATTGCATACTTACTGACATAGAGGATGATTCTTTTTTTCTCTATACTGCCCTCTCCTGTCTCCACCTCAGCACTGCATACATACTGAACTAGAAGCTGACTCTTTCTATCTCTATGTTGCCCTCCCCTGTCTCCACCTAAGCACTGCAAACATACTGACCTAGAGACTGATTATTTCTATCTCTATGCTGCCCTCTACTGTCTCCACCTGAGCACTGCAAACATACTGATCTACAGGCTGATTCTTTCTTTCTCTATGCTGCACTCCCCTGCCTCCATGTGAGCATTGCATAACTACTGACCTAGAGGCTGATACTTTCTGTCTCTATGCTGCCCTCTCCTGTCTCCACCTGAGCATTGCATACATACAGACCTAGAGGCTGATTCTTTCTATCTCTATGCTGCCCTCTCCTGTCTCCACCTGAGAATTGCATACATAAAGACCTAGAGGCTGATTCTTTCTATCTCTATGCTGCCCTCTCCTGTCTCCAGCTGAGCACTGCATACATACTGACCTAAAGTCTGATTCTTTCTATCTCTATGCTGCCCTCTCCTGTCTCCACCTGAGCATTGCAAACATATTGACCTAGAGGCTGTTTCTTTCTATCTCTATGCTGCCCTCTCCTGTCTCCACTTAAGCACTGCAAACATACTGACCTAGTGGCTGATTCTTCATATCTCTATGCTGCCCTCTCCTGTCTTCACCTCAGCATTGCATACATACTAACCTAAAGGCTGATTCTTTCTCTCTCTATGCTGCCCTCTCCTGTCTCCACCTGAGCACTGCATACATACTGACCTAAAGTCTGATTCTTTCTATCTCTATGCTGCGCTCTCCTGTCTCCACCTGAGCATTGCATACATACTAACATACAGGATGATTCTTTCTCTCTCTATACTGCCCTCTCCTCTCTCCACCTGAGCATTGCATACATACAGACCTAGACACTGATTCTTTCTATCTCTATGTGTCCCTCTCCTGTCTCCACCTGAGCATTGCAAACATACTGACCTAGAGGCTGATTCTCTCTATCTCTATGCTGTCTCCACCTGAGCACTGCATACATACTGTCCTAGAGGCTGATTCTTTCTATCTCTATGCTGCCCTCTCCTGCCTCCATCTGAGCATTGCATCACTACTGACCTAGAGGCTGATTCTTTCTCTCTCTATGCTGCCCTCTCCTGTATCCACATGAGCATTGCATACATAAAGACCTAGAGACTGATTCTTTCTATCTCTATGCTGCCCTCTCCTGCCTCCATCTGAGCACTGCAAACATACTGACCTAGAGGCTGATTTTTTATATCTCTATGCTGCCCTCTACTGTCTCCACCTGAGCACTGCATACATACTGACCTAAAGGCTGATTCTTTCTATCTCTATAATGCCCTCTCCTGTCTCCACCTGAGCACTGCATACATACTGACATGGAAGCTGATTCTATCTATCTCTATACTGCCCTCTCCTGTCTCCACCTCAGCACTGCATACATACTGACCTAGAAGCTGATTCTATCTAGCTCTATGCTGCCCTCTCATGTCTCCACCTGAGCATTGCATAAGTACCGACGTAGAGGGAGATTCTTTCTATCTCTATGCTGCCCTCTCCTGTCTCCACCTGAGCACTGCATACATACTGACCTAGAGGCTGATTCTTTCTGTCTCTATACTGCCCTCTCCTCTCTCCAACTGAGCACTGCACACATTATGAAGTAGAGAATGATTCCTTCTATCTCTTTGCTGCCCTCTCCTTTCTCCACGTGAGCATTGCATGCATACTGACCTAAAGTCTGATTCTTTCTATCTCTGTGCTGCCCTCTCCTGCCTCCACCTCAGCACTGCAAACATACTGACCTAGAGGCTGATTCTTTCTCTCTCTCTGCTGAAATCTCCTGTCTCCACCTGAGCACTGCATACATACTGACCTAAAGTCTGATTCTTTCTATCTCTATGCTGCCCTCTCCTGTCTCCACCTGAATATTGCATACATACTGACATAGAGGATGATTCTTTCTATCTCTATGCTGCCCTCTCCTGTCTCCACCTGAGCATTGCATACATACAGACCTAGAGACTGATTCTTTCTATCTCTATGCTGCCCTCTCCTGCCTCCATCTGAGCACTGCAAATATACTGACCTAGAGGCTGATTCTTTCTATCTCTATGCTGTCTCCACCTGAGCACTGCATGCATACTGTCCTAGAGGCTGATTCTTTCTATCTCTATGCTGCACTCTCCTGACTCCCTCTGAGCATTGCATAACTACTGACCTAGAGGCTGATACTTTCTGTCTGTGTGCTGCCCTCTCCTGTCTCCACCTCTGCATTGCATACATACTAACCTAAAGGCTGATTCTTTCTTGCTCTATGCTGCCCTCTCCTGTCTCCACCTGAGAATTGCATACATACTGACATACAAGATGATCCTTTCTCTCTCTATACTGCCCTCTCCTGTCTCCACCTGAGCATTGCATACATACAGACCTAGAGACTGATTCTCTCTATCTCTATGCTGTCTCCACCTCAGCACTGCATCCATACTGTCCTAGAGGCTGATTCTTTCTATATCTATGTTGCCCTCTCCTGCCTCCATCTGAGCATTGCATAACTACTGACCTAGAGGCTGATACTTTCTGTCTCTATACTGCCCTCTCCTGTCTCCACCTGAGCATTGCATACATACAGACCTAGAGACTGATTGTTTCTATCTCTATACTGCCCTCTCCTGTCTCCACCTGAGCATTGCAAACATACTGACCTAGAGGCTGATTCTTCTTATCTCTATGCTGCCCTCTCCTGTCTCCACGTAAGCACTGCAAACATACTGACCTAGAGGCTGATTTTTTATATCTCTATGCTGCCCTCTACTATCTCCACCTGAGCACTGCATACATACTGAACTAAAGGCTGATTCTTTCTATGTCTATGCTGCCCTCTCCTGTCTCCACCTGAGCATTGCATACATACTGACATAGAGGATCATTCTTTCTATCTCTATACTGCCCTCTCCTGTCTCCACCTGAGCACTGCATACATACTGACATGGAAGCTGATTCTTTCTATCTCTATACTGCCCTCTCCTGTCTCCACCTGAACATTGCATACATACTGAACTGGAAGCTGATACTTTCTGTCTCTATGCTGCCCTCTCCTGTCTCCACCTGAGCACTGCAAACATACTGATCTAGAGGCTGATTCTTTCTATCTCTATGCTGCCCTCTCCTGTCTCCAACTGAGCACTGCATACATACTGACCTAGAGGCTGATTCTCTCTATCTCTATGCTGTCTCCACCTGAGCACGCCATCCATACTGTCCTAGAGGCTGATTCTTTCTATATCTATGCTGCCCTCTCCTGCCTCCATCTGAGCATTGCATAACTACTGACCTAGAGGCTGATACTTTCTGTCTCTATACTGCCCTCTCCTGTCTCCACCTGAGCATTGCATACATACAGACCTGGAGACTGATTGTTTCTGTCTCTATACTGCCCTCTCCTGTCTCCACCTGAGCATTGCAAACATACTGACCTAGAGGCTGATTCATTCTATCTCTATGCTGCCCTCTCCTGTCTCCACGTAAGCACTGCAAACATACTGACCTAGACGCTGATTTTTTATATCTCTATGGTTCCCTCTACTGTCTCCATCTGAGCACTGCATACATACTGACCTAAAGGCTGATTCTTTCTATCTCTATGCTGCCCTCTCCTGTCTCCAACTGAGCACTGCATACATACTGACCTAGAGGCTGATTGTCTCTATCTCTATGCTGTCTCCACCTGAATACTGCATCCATACTGTCCTAGAGGCTGATTCTTTCTATATCTATGCTGCCCTCTCCTGCCTCCATCTGAGCATTGCATAACTACTGACCTAGAGGCTGATACTTTCTGTCTCTATACTGCCCTCTCCTGTCTCCACCTGAGCATTGCATACATACAGACCTAGAGACTGATTGTTTCTATCTCTATACTGCCCACTCCTGTCTCTCCTGAGCATTGCAAACATACTGACCTAGAGGCAAATTCTTTCTATCTCTATGTTGCCCTTCCTGTCTCCACGTAAGCACTGCAAACATACTGACCTAGAGGCTGATTTTTTATATCTCTATGCTGCCCTCTACTGTCTCCACCTGAGCACTGCAAACATACTGACCTAAAGTCTGATTCTTTCTATCTCTATGCTGCCTTCTCCTGTCACCACCTCAGCATAGCATACATACTGACCTAGCGGCTAATTCTTTCTACCTCTGTGCTGCTCTCTCCTGTCTCCACCTGAGCATTGCATACTTACTGACATAGAGGATGATTCTTTTTTTCTCTATACTGCCCTCTCCTGTCTCCACCTCAGCACTGCATTCATACTGAACTAGAAGCTGATTCTTTCTATCTCTATGTTGCCCTCCCCTGTCTCCACCTGAGCACTGCAAACATACTGACCTAGAGACTGATTATTTCTATCTCTATGCTGCCCTCTACTGTCTCCACCTGAGCACTGCAAACATACTGATCTACAGGCTGATTCTTTCTTTCTCTATGCTGCACTCCCCTGCCTCCATCTGAGCATTGCATAACTACTGACCTAGAGGCTGATACTTTCTGTCTCTATGCTGCCCTCTCCTGTCTCCACCTGAGCATTGCATACATACAGACCTAGAGGCTGATTCTTTCTATCTCTATGCTGCCCTCTCCTGTCTCCACCTGAGAATTGCATACATAAAGACCTAGAGGCTGATTCTTTCTATCTCTATGCTGCCCTCTCCTGTCTCCAGCTGAGCACTGCATACATACTGACCTAAAGTCTGATTCTTTCTATCTCTATGCTGCCCTCTCCTGTCTCCACCTGAGCATTGCAAACATATTGATCTAGAGGCTGTTTCTTTCTATCTCTATGCTGCCCTCTCCTGTCTCCACTTAAGCACTGCAAACATACTGACCTAGTGGCTGATTCTTTATATCTCTATGCTGCCCTCTCCTGTCTTCACCTCAGCATTGCATACATACTAACCTAAAGGCTGATTCTTTCTCTCTCTATGCTGCCCTCTCCTGTCTCCACCTGAGCACTGCATACATACTGACCTAAAGTCTGATTCTTTCTATCTCTATGCTGCGCTCTCCTGTCTCCACCTGAGCATTGAATACATACTGACATACAGGATGATTCTTTCTCTCTCTATACTGCCCTCTCCTCTCTCCACCTGAGCATTGCATACATACAGACCTAGACACTGATTCTTTCTATCTCTATGTGTCCCTCTCCTGTCTCCACCTGAGCATTGCAAACATACTGACCTAGAGGCTGATTCTCTCTATCTCTATGCTGTCTCCACCTGAGCACTGCATACATACTGTCCTAGAGGCTGATTCTTTCTATCTCTATGCTGCCCTCTCCTGCCTCCATCTGAGCATTGCATAACTACTGACCTAGAGGCTGATTCTTTCTCTCTCTATGCTGCCCTCTCCTGTCTCCACATGAGCATTGCATACATAAAGACCTAGAGACTGATTCTTTCTATCTCTATGCTGCCCTCTCCTGCCTCCATCTGAGCACTGCAAACATACTGACCTAGAGGCTGATTTTTTATATCTCTATGCTGCCCTCTACTGTCTCCACCTGAGCACTGCATACATACTGACCTAAAGGCTGATTCTTTCTATCTCTATAATGCCCTCTCCTGTCTCCACCTGAGCACTGCATACATACTGACATGGAAGCTGATTCTATCTATCTCTATACTGCCCTCTCCTGTCTCCACCTCAGCACTGCATACATACTGACCTAGAAGCTGATTCTATCTAGCTCTATGCTGCCCTCTCATGTCTCCACCTGAGCATTGCATAAGTACCGACGTAGAGGGAGATTCTTTCTATCTCTATGCTGCCCTCTCCTGTCTCCACCTGAGCACTGCATACATACTGACCTAGAGGCTGATTCTTTCTGTCTCTATACTGCCCTCTCCTCTCTCCAACTGAGCACTGCACACATTATGAAGTAGAGAATGATTCCTTCTATCTCTTTGCTGCCCTCTCCTTTCTCCACGTGAGCATTGCATGCATACTGACCTAAAGTCTGATTCTTTCTATCTCTGTGCTGCCCTCTCCTGCCTCCACCTCAGCACTGCAAACATACTGACCTAGAGGCTGATTCTTTCTCTCTCTCTGCTGACCTCTCCTGTCTCCACCTGAGCACTGCATACATACTGACCTAAAGTCTGATTCTTTCTATCTCTATGCTGCCCACTCCTGTCTCCACCTGAATATTGCATACATACTGACATAGAGGATGATTCTTTCTATCTCTATGCTGCCCTCTCCTGTCTCCACCTGAGCATTGCATACATACAGACCTAGAGACTGATTCTTTCTATCTCTATGCTGCCCTCTCCTGCCTCCATCTGAGCACTGCAAATATACTGACCTAGAGGCTGATTCTTTCTATCTCTATGCTGTCTCCACCTGAGCACTGCATGCATACTGTCCTAGAGGCTGATTCTTTCTATCTCTATGCTGCACTCTCCTGACTCCCTCTGAGCATTGCATAACTACTGACCTAGAGGCTGATACTTTCTGTCTGTGTGCTGCCCTCTCCTGTCTCCACCTCTGCATTGCATACATACTAACCTAAAGGCTGATTCTTTCTTGCTCTATGCTGCCCTCTCCTGTCTCCACCTGAGAATTGCATACATACTGACATACAAGATGATCCTTTCTCTCTCTATACTGCCCTCTCCTGTCTCCACCTGAGCATTGCATACATACAGACCTAGAGACTGATTCTCTCTATCTCTATGCTGTCTCCACCTCAGCACTGCATCCATACTGTCCTAGAGGCTGATTCTTTCTATATCTATGTTGCCCTCTCCTGCCTCCATCTGAGCATTGCATAACTACTGACCAAGAGGCTGATACTTTCTGTCTCTATACTGCCCTCTCCTGTCTCCACCTGAGCATTGCATACATACAGACCTAGAGACTGATTGTTTCTATCTCTATACTGCCCTCTCCTGTCTCCACCTGAGCATTGCAAACATACTGACCTAGAGGCTGATTCTTCTTATCTCTATGCTGCCCTCTCCTGTCTCCACGTAAGCACTGCAAACATACTGACCTAGAGGCTGATTTTTTATATCTCTATGCTGCCCTCTACTATCTCCACCTGAGCACTGCATACATACTGAACTAAAGGCTGATTCTTTCTATGTCTATGCTGCCCTCTCCTGTCTCCACCTGAGCATTGCATACATACTGACATAGAGGATCATTCTTTCTATCTCTATACTGCCCTCTCCTGTCTCCACCTGAACATTGCATACATACTGAACTGGAAGCTGATACTTTCTGTCTCTATGCTGCCCTCTCCTGTCTCCACCTGAGCACTGCAAACATACTGATCTAGAGGCTGATTCTTTCTATCTCTATGCTGCCCTCTCCTGTCTCCAACTGAGCACTGCATACATACTGACCTAGAGGCTGATTCTCTCTATCTCTATGCTGTCTCCACCTGAGCACGCCATCCATACTGTCCTAGAGGCTGATTCTTTCTATATCTATGCTGCCCTCTCCTGCCTCCATCTGAGCATTGCATAACTACTGACCTAGAGGCTGATACTTTCTGTCTCTATACTGCCCTCTCCTGTCTCCACCTGAGCATTGCATACATACAGACCTGGAGACTGATTGTTTCTGTCTCTATACTGCCCTCTCCTGTCTCCACCTGAGCATTGCAAACATACTGACCTAGAGGCTGATTCATTCTATCTCTATGCTGCCCTCTCCTGTCTCCACGTAAGCACTGCAAACATACTGACCTAGACGCTGATTTTTTATATCTCTATGGTGCCCTCTACTGTCTCCATCTGAGCACTGCATACATACTGACCTAAAGGCTGATTCTTTCTATCTCTATGCTGCCCTCTCCTGTCTCCAACTGAGCACTGCATACATACT
Source organism: Anolis sagrei (assembly GCF_037176765.1). Classification (NCBI taxonomy): domain Eukaryota; kingdom Metazoa; phylum Chordata; class Lepidosauria; order Squamata; family Anolidae; genus Anolis; species Anolis sagrei. The sequence continues at coordinate 167,843,426 of NC_090023.1, forward strand.
GACCTAGAGGCTGATTGTCTCTATCTCTATGCTGTCTCCACCTGAATACTGCATCCATACTGTCCTAGAGGCTGATTCTTTCAATATCTATGCTGCCCTCTCCTGCCTCCATCTGAGCATTGCATAACTACTGACCTAGAGGCTGATACTTTCTGTCTCTATACTGCCCTCTCCTGTCTCCACCTGAGCATTGCATACATACAGACCTAGAGACTGATTGTTTCTATCTCTATACTGCCCACTCCTGTCTCTCCTGAGCATTGCAAACATACTGACCTAGAGGCAAATTCTTTCTATCTCTATGTTGCCCTTCCTGTCTCCACGTAAGCACTGCAAACATACTGACCTAGAGGCTGATTTTTTATATCTCTATGCTGCCCTCTACTGTCTCCACCTGAGCACTGCATACATACTGACCTAAAGTCTGATTCTTTCTATCTCTATGCTGCCTTCTCCTGTCACCACCTGAGCATAGCATACATATTGACCTAGCGGCTAATTCTTTCTACCTCTGTGCTGCTCTCTCCTGTCTCCACCTGAGCAATGCATACTTACTGACATAGAGGATGATTCTTTTTTTCTCTATACTGCCCTCTCCTGTCTCCACCTCAGCACTGCATTCATACTGAACTAGAAGCTGATTCTTTCTATCTCTATGTTGCCCTCCCCTGTCTCCACCTGAGCACTGCAAACATACTGACCTAGAGACTGATTATTTCTATCTCTATGCTGCCCTCTACTGTCTCCACCTGAGCACTGCAAACATACTGATCTACAGGCTGATTCTTTCTTTCTCTATGCTGCACTCCCCTGCCTCCATCTGAGCATTGCATAACTACTGACCTAGAGGCTGATACTTTCTGTCTCTATGCTGCCCTCTCCTGTCTCCACCTGAGCACTGCAAACATACTGACCTAGAGGCTGATTTTTTATATCTCTATGCTGCCCTCTACTATCTCCACCTGAGCACTGCATACATACTGAACTAAAGGCTGATTCTTTCTATGTCTATGCTGCCCTCTCCTGTCTCCACCTGAGCATTGCATACATACTGACATAGAGGATCATTCTTTCTATCTCTATACTGCCCTCTCCTGTCTCCACCTGAGCACTGCATACATACTGACATGGAAGCTGATTCTTTCTATCTCTATACTGCCCTCTCCTGTCTCCACCTGAACATTGCATACATACTGAACTGGAAGCTGATACTTTCTGTCTCTATGCTGCCCTCTCCTGTCTCCACCTGAGCACTGCAAACATACTGATCTAGAGGCTGATTCTTTCTATCTCTATGCTGCCCTATCCTGTCTCCAACTGAGCACTGCATACATACTGACCTAGAGGCTGATTCTCTCTATCTCTATGCTGTCTCCACCTGAGCACGCCATCCATACTGTCCTAGAGGCTGATTCTTTCTATATCTATGCTGCCCTCTCCTGCCTCCATCTGAGCATTGCATAACTACTGACCTAGAGGCTGATACTTTCTGTCTCTATACTGCCCTCTCCTGTCTCCACCTGAGCATTGCATACATACAGACCTGGAGACTGATTGTTTCTGTCTCTATACTGCCCTCTCCTGTCTCCACCTGAGCATTGCAAACATACTGACCTAGAGGCTGATTCATTCTATCTCTATGCTGCCCTCTCCTGTCTCCACGTAAGCACTGCAAACATACTGACCTAGACGCTGATTTTTTATATCTCTATGGTGCCCTCTACTGTCTCCATTTGAGCACTGCATACATACTGACCTAAAGGCTGATTCTTTCTATCTCTATGCTGCCCTCTCCTGTCTCCAACTGAGCACTGCATACATACTGACCTAGAGGCTGATTGTCTCTATCTCTATGCTGTCTCCACCTGAATACTGCATCCATACTGTCCTAGAGGCTGATTCTTTCTATATCTATGCTGCCCTCTCCTGCCTCCATCTGAGCATTGCATAACTACTGACCTAGAGGCTGATACTTTCTGTCTCTATACTGCCCTCTCCTGTCTCCACCTGAGCATTGCATACATACAGACCTAGAGACTGATTGTTTCTATCTCTATACTGCCCACTCCTGTCTCTCCTGAGCATTGCAAACATACTGACCTAGAGGCAAATTCTTTCTATCTCTATGTTGCCCTTCCTGTCTACACGTAAGCACTGCAAACATACTGACCTAGAGGCTGATTTTTTATATCTCTATGCTGCCCTCTACTGTCTCCACCTGAGCACTGCATACATACTGACCTAAAGTCTGATTCTTTCTATCTCTATGCTGCCTTCTCCTGTCACCACCTGAGCATAGCATACATACTGACCTAGCGGCTAATTCTTTCTACCTCTGTGCTGCTCTCTCCTGTCTCCACCTGAGCATTGCATACTTACTGACATAGAGGATGATTCTTTTTTTCTCTATACTGCCCTCTCCTGTCTCCACCTCAGCACTGCATTCATACTGAACTAGAAGCTGATTCTTTCTATCTCTATGTTGCCCTCCCCTGTCTCCACCTGAGCACTGCAAACATACTGACCTAGAGACTGATTATTTCTATCTCTATGCTGCCCTCTACTGTCTCCACCTGAGCACTGCAAATATACTGATCTACAGGCTGATTCTTTCTTTCTCTAAGCTGCACACCCCTGCCTCCATCTGAGCATTGCATAACTACTGACCTAGAGGCTGATACTTTCTGTCTCTATGCTGCCCTCTCCTGTCTCCACCTGAGCATTGCATACATACAGACCTAGAGGCTGATTCTTTCTATCTCTATGCTGCCCTCTCCTGTCTCCACCTGAGAATTGCATACATAAAGACCTAGAGGCTGATTTTTTATATCTCTATGCTGCCCTCTACTATCTCCACCTGAGCACTGCATACATACTGAACTAAAGGCTGATTCTTTCTATGTCTATGCTGCCCTCTCCTGTCTCCACCTGAGCATTGCATACATACTGACATAGAGGATCATTCTTTCTATCTCTATACTGCCCTCTCCTGTCTCCACCTGAGCACTGCATACATACTGACATGGAAGCTGATTCTTTCTATCTCTATACTGCCCTCTCCTGTCTCCACCTGAACATTGCATACATAATGAACTGGAAGCTGATACTTTCTGTCTCTATGCTGCCCTCTCCTGTCTCCACCTGAGCACTGCAAACATACTGATCTAGAGGCTGATTCTTTCTATCTCTATGCTGCCCTATCCTGTCTCCAACTGAGCACTGCATACATACTGACCTAGAGGCTGATTCTCTCTATCTCTATGCTGTCTCCACCTGAGCACGCCATCCATACTGTCCTAGAGGCTGATTCTTTCTATATCTATGCTGCCCTCTCCTGCCTCCATCTGAGCATTGCATAACTACTGACCTAGAGGCTGATACTTTCTGTCTCTATACTGCCCTCTCCTGTCTCCACCTGAGCATTGCATACATACAGACCTGGAGACTGATTGTTTCTGTCTCTATACTGCCCTCTCCTGTCTCCACCTGAGCATTGCAAACATACTGACCTAGAGGCTGATTCATTCTATCTCTATGCTGCCCTCTCCTGTCTCCACGTAAGCACTGCAAACATACTGACCTAGACGCTGATTTTTTATATCTCTATGGTGCCCTCTACTGTCTCCATCTGAGCACTGCATACATACTGACCTAAAGGCTGATTCTTTCTATCTCTATGCTGCCCTCTCCTGTCTCCAACTGAGCACTGCATACATACTGACCTAGAGGCTGATTGTCTCTATCTCTATGCTGTCTCCACCTGAATACTGCATCCATACTGTCCTAGAGGCTGATTCTTTCAATATCTATGCTGCCCTCTCCTGCCTCCATCTGAGCATTGCATAACTACTGACCTAGAGGCTGATACTTTCTGTCTCTATACTGCCCTCTCCTGTCTCCACCTGAGCATTGCATACATACAGACCTAGAGACTGATTGTTTCTATCTCTATACTGCCCACTCCTGTCTCTCCTGAGCATTGCAAACATACTGACCTAGAGGCAAATTCTTTCTATCTCTATGTTGCCCTTCCTGTCTACACGTAAGCACTGCAAACATACTGACCTAGAGGCTGATTTTTTATATCTCTATGCTGCCTTCTACTGTCTCCACCTGAGCACTGCATACATACTGACCTAAAGTCTGATTCTTTCTATCTCTATGCTGCCTTCTCCTGTCACCACCTGAGCATAGCATACATACTGACCTAGCGGCTAATTCTTTCTACCTCTGTGCTGCTCTCTCCTGTCTCCACCTGAGCATTGCATACTTACTGACATAGAGGATGATTCTTTTTTTCTCTATACTGCCCTCTCCTGTCTCCACCTCAGCACTGCATTCATACTGAACTAGAAGCTGATTCTTTCTATCTCTATGTTGCCCTCCCCTGTCTCCACCTGAGCACTGCAAAAATACTGACCTAGAGACTGATTATTTCTATCTCTATGCTGCCCTCTACTGTCTCCACCTGAGCACTGCAAACATACTGATCTACAGGCTGATTCTTTCTTTCTCTAAGCTGCACTCCCCTGCCTCCATCTGAGCATTGCATAACTACTGACCTAGAGGCTGATACTTTCTGTCTCTATGCTGCCCTCTCCTGTCTCCACCTGAGAATTGCATACATAAAGACCTAGAGGCTGATTCTTTCTATCTCTATGCTGCCCTCTCCTGTCTCCAGCTGAGCACTGCATACATACTGACCTAAAGTCTGATTCTTTCTATCTCTATGCTGCCCTCTCCTGTCTCCACCTGAGCATTGCAAACATATTGACCTAGAGGCTGTTTCTTTCTATCTCTATGCTGCCCTCTCCTGTCTCCACTTAAGCACTGCAAACATACTGACCTAGTGGCTGATTCTTTATATCTCTATGCTGCCCTCTCCTGTCTTCACCTCAGCATTGCATACATACTAACCTAAAGGCTGATTCTTTCTCTCTCTATGCTGCCCTCTCCTGTCTCCACCTGAGCACTGCATACATACTGACCTAAAGTCTGATTCTTTCTATCTCTATGCTGCGCTCTCCTGTCTCCACCTGAGCATTGCATACATACTGACATACAGGATGATTCTTTCTCTCTCTATACTGCCCTCTCCTCTCTCCACCTGAGCATTGCATACATACAGACCTAGACACTGATTCTTTCTATCTCTATGTGTCCCTCTCCTGTCTCCACCTGAGCATTGCAAACATACTGACCTAGAGGCTGATTCTCTCTATCTCTATGCTGTCTCCACCTGAGCACTGCATACATACTGTCCTAGAGGCTGATTCTTTCTATCTCTATGCTGCCCTCTCCTGCCTCCATCTGAGCATTGCATAACTACTGACCTAGAGGCTGATTCTTTCTCACTCTATGCTGCCCTCTCCTGTCTCCACATGAGCATTGCATACATAAAGACCTAGAGACTGATTCTTTCTATCTCTATGCTGCCCTCTCCTGCCTCCATCTGAGCACTGCAAACATACTGACCTAGAGGCTGATTTTTTATATCTCTAGGCTGCCCTCTACTGTCTCCACCTGAGCACTGCATACATACTGACCTAAAGGCTGATTCTTTCTATCTCTATAATGCCCTCTCCTGTCTCCACCTGAGCACTGCATACATACTGACATGGAAGCTGATTCTATCTATCTCTATAATGCCCTCTCCTCTCTCCACCTGAGCATTGCATACATACAGACCTAGACACTGATTCTATCTATCTCTATGCTGCCCTCTCCTGTCTCCACCTGAGCACTGCATACATACTGACCTAGAGGCTGATTCTTTCTATCTCTATACTGCCCTCTCCTCTCTCCAACTGAGCACTGCACACATTATGAAGTAGAGAATGATTCCTTCTATCTCTTTGCTGCCCTCTCCTTTCTCCACGTGAGCATTGCATGCATACTGACCTAAAGTCTGATTCTTTCTATCTCTGTGCTGCCCTCTCCTGCCTCCACCTCAGCACTGCAAACATACTGACCTAGAGGCTGATTCTTTCTCTCTCTCTGCTGACCTCTCCTGTCTCCACCTGAGCACTGCATACATACTGACCTAAAGTCTGATTCTTTCTATCTCTATGCTGCCCTCTCCTGTCTCCACCTGAATATTGCATACATACTGACATAGAGGATGATTCTTTCTATCTCTATGCTGCCCTCTCCTGTCTCCACCTGAGCATTGCATACATACAGACCTAGAGACTGATTCTTTCTATCTCTATGCTGCCCTCTCCTGCCTCCATCTGAGCACTGCAAATATACTGACCTAGAGGCTGATTCTTTCTATCTCTATGCTGTCTCCACCTGAGCACTGCATGCATACTGTCCTAGAGGCTGATTCTTTCTATCTCTATGCTGCACTCTCCTGACTCCCTCTGAGCATTGCATAACTACTGACCTAGAGGCTGATACTTTCTGTCTGTGTGCTGCCCTCTCCTGTCTCCACCTCTGCATTGCATACATACTAACCTAAAGGCTGATTCTTTCTTGCTCTATGCTGCCCTCTCCTGTCTCCACCTGAGAATTGCATACATACTGACATACAAGATGATCCTTTCTCTGTCTATACTGCCCTCTCCTGTCTCCACCTGAGCATTGCATACATACAGACCTAGAGACTGATTCTCTCTATCTCTATGCTGTCTCCACCTCAGCACTGCATCCATACTGTCCTAGAGGCTGATTCTTTCTATATCTATGTTGCCCTCTCCTGCCTCCATCTGAGCATTGCATAACTACTGACCTAGAGGCTGATACTTTCTGTCTCTATACTGCCCTCTCCTGTCTCCACCTGAGCATTGCATACATACAGACCTAGAGACTGATTGTTTCTATCTCTATACTGCCCTCTCCTGTCTCCACCTGAGCATTGCAAACATACTGACCTAGAGGCTGATTCTTCTTATCTCTATGCTGCCCTCTCCTGTCTCCACGTAAGCACTGCAAACATACTGACCTAGAGGCTGATTTTTTATATCTCTATGCTGCCCTCTACTATCTCCACCTGAGCACTGCATACATACTGAACTAAAGGCTGATTCTTTCTATGTCTATGCTGCCCTCTCCTGTCTCCACCTGAGCATTGCATACATACTGACATAGAGGATCATTCTTTCTATATCTATACTGCCCTCTCCTGTCTCCACCTGAGCACTGCATACATACTGAACTGGAAGCTGATACTTTCTGTCTCTATACTGCCCTCTCCTGTCTCCACCTGAACATTGCATACATACTGAACTGGAAGCTGATACTTTCTGTCTCTATGCTGCCCTCTCCTGTCTCCACCTGAGCACTGCAAACATACTGATCTAGAGGCTGATTCTTTCTATCTCTATGCTGCCCTCTCCTGTCTCCAACTGAGCACTGCATACATACTGACCTAGAGGCTGATTCTCTCTATCTCTATGCTGTCTCCACCTGAGCACGCCATCCATACTGTCCTAGAGGCTGATTCTTTCTATATCTATGCTGCCCTCTCCTGCCTCCATCTGAGCATTGCATAACTACTGACCTAGAGGCTGATACTTTCTGTCTCTATACTGCCCTCTCCTGCCTCCACCTGAGCATTGCATACATACAGACCTAGAGACTGATTGTTTCTATCTCTATACTGCCCTCTCCTGTCTCCACCTGAGCATTGCAAACATACTGACCTAGAGGCTGATTCATTCTATCTCTATGCTGCCCTCTCCTGTCTCCACGTAAGCACTGCAAACATAGTGACCTAGACGCTGATTTTTTATATCTCTATGATGCCCTCTACTGTCTCCACCTGAGCACTGCATACATACTGACCTAGAGGCTGATTCTCTCTATCTCTATGCTGTCTCCACCTGAATACTGCATCCATACTGTCCTAGAGGCTGATTCTTTCTATATCTATGCTGCCATCTCCTGCCTCCACGTAAGCACTGCAAACATACCGACCTAGAGGCTGATACTTTCTGTCTCTATACTGCCCTCTACTGTCTCCACCTGAGCACTGCATACATACTGACCTAAAGGCTGACTCTTTCTATCTCAATGCTGCCCTCTCCTGTCTCCACCTGAGCATTGCATGCATACTGACCTAGAGGCTGATTTTTCTATCTCTTTACTGCCCTCTCCTGTCTGCAGCTGAGCACTGCAAACATACTGACCTAGAGGCTGATTCTTTCTATCTCTATGCTGCCTTCTCCTGTCACCACCTGAGCATAGCACACATACTGACCTAGCGGCTAATTCTTTCTATCTCAATGCTGCCCTCTCCTGTCTCCACCTGAGCATTGCATGCATAATGACCTAGAGGCTGCTTCTTTTTTTCTCTATACTGCCCTGTCCTGTCTCCACCTGAGCATTGCATAAATACAGACCTAGAGTCTGATTCTTTCTATCTCTATACTGCCCTCTCCTGTCTCCACCTGAACATTGCAAACGTACTGACCTAGAGGCTGATTCTTTCTGTCTCTATACTGCCCTCTCCTGTCTCCACCTGAGCATTGCATGCATACAGACCTAGATACTGATTGTTTCTATCTCTATACTGCCCTCTCCTGTCTCTCCTTAGCATTGCAAACATACTGACCTAGAGGCAAATTCTTTCTATCTCTATGCTGCCCTTCCTGTCTCCACGTAAGCACTGCAAACATACTGACCTAGAGGCTGATTTTTTATATCTCTATGCTGCCCTCTACTGTCTCCACCTGAGCACTGCAAACATACTGATCTAGAGGCTGATTCTTTCTATCTCTATGCTGCCCTCTACTGTCTCCAACTGAGCACTGCATACATACTGGCATGGAAGCTGATTGTTTCTATCTCTATACTGCCCTCTCCTGTCTCCACCTCAGCACTGCATACATACTGAACTGGAAGCTGATACTTTCTATCTCTATGCTGCCCTCTCCTGTGTCCACCTGACCACTGCAAACATACTGATCTAGAGGCTGATTCTTTCTATCTCTATGCTGCCCTCTCCTGTCTCCACCTGAGCACTGCATACATACTGACCTAGAGGCTGATTCTTTCTGTCCCTATACTGCCCTCTCCTGTCTCCACCTGACCACTGCATATATACTGATCTAAATGGTGATTCTTTCTATCTCTATGCTGCCCTCTCCTGTCTCCACCTGAGCATTGCATGCATACTGACCTAGAGGCTGATTTTTCTATCTCTTTACTGCCCTCTCCTGTCTGCAGCTGAGCACTGCAAACATACTGACCTAGAGGCTGATTCTTTCTATCTTTATGCTGCCTTCTCCTGTCACCACCTGAGCATAGCATACAACTAACCTAGCGGCTAATTCTTTCTACCTCTGTGCTGCTCTCTCCTGTCTCCACCTGAGCATTGCATACTTACTGACATAGAGGATGATTCTTTCTATCTCTATGCTGCCCTCTCCTATCTCCACCTGAGCACTGCAAACATACTGACCTAGAGGCTGATTATTTCTATCTCTATGCTGCCCTCCCCTGTCTACACCTGAGCACTGCAAACATACTGACCTAGAGGCTGATTATTTCTATCTCTATTCTGCCCTCTACTGTCTCCACCTTCGCACTTCAAACATACTGATCTACAGGCTGATTCTTTCTTTCTCTATGCTGTACTCCCCTGCCTCCATCTGAGCATTGCATAACCACTGACCAAGAGGCTGATACTTTCTATCTCTATGCTGCCCTCTACTGTCTCCACCTGAGCATTGCATACATACAGACCTAGAGGCTGATTCTTTCTATCTCTATGCTGCCCTCTCCTGTCTCCACCTGAGCATTGCATAAATAAAGACCTAGAGGCTGATTCTTTCTATCTCTATGCTGCCCTCTCCTGTCTCCACCTGAGCATTCCAAAAATACTCACCTAGAGTCTGATTCTTTTTATCTCTATACTGCCCTCTCCTGTCTCCACCTGAACATTGCAAACATACTGACCTAGAGGCTGATTCTTTCTGTCCCTATACTGCCCTCTCCTGTCTCCACCTGACCACTGCATACATACTGATCTAAAGGGTGATTCTTTCTATCTCTATGCTGCCCTCTCCTGTCTCTACCTGAGCATTGCATGCATAATGACCTAGAGGCTGATTCTTTCTATCTCTATGTTGCCCTCTCCTGTCTCCACCTGAGCATTGCATGCATACTGACCTAGAGGCTGATTTTTTCTATCTCTATACAGCCCTCTCCTGTCTGGAGCTGAGCACTGCAAACATACTGACCTAGAGGCTGATTCTTTCTATCTCTATGCTGCCTTCTCCTGTCATCAGCTGAGCATTGCATACATACTGACCTAGGGGCTAATTCTTTCTACCTCTGTGCTGCTCTCTCGTGTCTCCACCTGAGCATTGCATACATACTGACATAGAGGATGATTCTTTCTATCTCTATACTGCCCTCTCCTGTCTCAACCTCAGCACTGCATACAGTATGCACAACTAGAAGCTGATTCTTTCTTTCTCTATGCTGCCCTCTCCTGTCTCCACCTGAGCACTGCAAACATACTGATCTAGAGGCTTATTATTTCTATCTCTATGCTGCCCTCTACTGTCTCCACCTGAGCACTGCAAACATACTGATCTACAGGCTGATTCTTTCTTTCTCTAAGCTGCACTCCCCTGCCTCCATCTGAGCATTGCATAACTACTGACCTAGAGGCTGATACTTTCTGTCTCTATGCTGCCCTCTCCTGTCTCCACCTGAGCACTGCAAACATACTGACCTAGAGGCTGATTTTTTATATCTCTATGCTGCCCTCTACTATCTCCACCTGAGCACTGCATACATACTAACCTAGAGGCTGAATCTATCTTTTTGCTTCCCTCTCCTGTCTCCACCTCTGCATAGCAGGCATTCTGACCTAGAGGTTGATTTTTTCTATCTCTATGCTGCCCTCCCCTGTCTCCAACTGGGCACTGCATACATACTGACCTAGAGGCTGATTCTCTCTATCTCTATGCTGTCTCCACCTTAGCACGCCATCCATACTGTCCTAGAGGCTGATTCTTTCTATATCTATGCTGCCCTCTCCTGCCTCCATCTGAGCATTGCATAACTACTGACCTAGAGGCTGATACTTTCTGTCTCTATACTGCCCTCTCCTGTCTCCACCTGAGCATTGCATACATACAGACCTAGAGACTGATTGTTTCTATCTCTATACTGCCCTCTCCTGTCTCCACCTGAGCATTGCAAACATACTGACCTAGAGGCTGATTCATTCTATCTCTATGCTGCCCTCCCCTGTCTCCACGTAAGCACTGCAAACATACTGACCTAGACGCTGATTTTTTATATCTCTATGATGCCCTCTGCTGTCTCCACCTGAGCACTGCATACATACTGACCTAGAGGCTGATTCTCTCTATCTCTATGCTGTCTCCACCTGAATACTGCATCCATACTGTCCTAGAGGCTGATTCTTTCTATATCTATGCTGACATCTCCTGCCTCCATCTGAGCATTGCATAACTACTGACCTAGAGGCTGATACTTTCTGTCTCTATACTGCCCTCTCCTGTCTCCACCTGAGCATTGAATACATACAGACCTAGAGACTGATTGTTTCTATCTCTATACTGCCCACTCCTGTCTCTCCTGAGCATTGCAAACATACTGACCTAGAGGCAAATTCTTTCTATCTCTATGTTGCCCTTCCTGTCTCCACGTAAGCACTGCAAACATACCGACCTAGAGGCTGATTTTTTATCTCTCTATGCTGCCATCTACTGTCTCCACCTGACCACTGCATACATACTGACCTAAAGGCTGATTCTTTCTATCTCAATGCTGCCCTCTCCTGTCTCCACCTGAGCATTGCATGCATACTGACCTAGAGGCTGATTTTTCTATCTCTTTACTGCCCTCTCCTGTCTGCAGCTGAGCACTGCAAACATACTGACCTAGAGGCTGATTCTTTCTATCTCTATGCTGCCTTCTCCTGTCACCACCTGAGCATAGCATACATACTGACCTAGCGGCTAATTCTTTCTACCTCTGTGCTGCTCTCTCCTGTCTCCACCTGAACATTGCATACTTACTGACATAGAGGATGATTCTTTTTTTCTCTATACTGCCCTCTCCTGTCTCCACCTCAGCACTGCATACATACTGAACTAGAAGCTGATTCTTTCTATCTCTATGTTGCCCTCCCCTGTCTCCACCTGAGCACTGCAAACATACTGACCTAGAGACTGATTATTTCTATCTCTATGCTGCCCTCTACTGTCTCCACCTGAGCACTGCAAACATACTGATCTACAGGCTGATTCTTTCTTTCTCTATGCTGCACTCCCCTGCCTCTATCTGAGCATTAAATAACTACTGACCTAGAGGCTGTTTCTTTCTGTCTCTATGCTGCCCTCTCCTGTCTCCACCTGAGCATTGCATACATAAAGGCCTAGAGGCTGATTCTTCCTATCTCTATGCTGCCCTCTCCTGTCTCCACCTGAGCATTGCATAAATACAGACCTAGAGTCTGATTGTTTCTATCTCTATACTGCCCTCTCCTGTCTCCACCTGAACATTGCAAACATACTGACCTAGAGGCTGATTCTTTCTGTCTCTATACTGCCCTCTCCTGTCTCCACCTGACCCCTGCATACATACTGATCTAAAGGGTGATTCTTTCTATCTTTATGCTGCCCTCTCCTGTCTCTACCTGAGCATTGCATGCATAATGACCTAGAGGCTGATTCTTTCTATCTCTATGCTGCCCTCTCCTGTCTCCACCTGACCACTGCAAACATACTGATCTAGAGGCTGATTCTTTCTATCTCTATGCTGCCCTCTCCTGTCTCCACCTCAGCACTGCATACATACTGACCTGGAAGCTGATACTTTCTATCTCTATGCTGCCCTCTCCTGTCTCCACCTGACCACTGCAAACATACTGATCTAGAGGCTGATTCTTTCTATCTCTATGCTGCCCTCTCCTGTCTCCACCTGAGCACTGCATACACATTGACCTAGAGGCTGATTCTTTCTGTCCCTATACTGCCCTCTCCTGTCTCCACCTGACCACTGCATATATACTGATCTAAATGGTGATTCTTTCTATCTCTATGCTGCCCTCTCCTGTCTCCACCTGAGCATTGCATGCATACTGACCTAGAGGCTGATTTTTCTATCTCTTTACTGCCCTCTCCTGTCTGCAGCTGAGCACTGCAAACATACTGACCTAGAGGCTGATTCTTTCTATCTTTATGCTGCCTTCTCCTGTCACCACCTGAGCATAGCATACATACTAACCTAGCGGCTAATTCTTTCTACCTCTGTGCTGCTCTCTCCTGTCTCCACCTGAGCATTGCATACTTACTGACATAGAGGATGATTCTTTCTATCTCTATACTGCCCTCTCCTGTCTCCACCTCAGCACTGCATACATCCTGAACTAGAAGCTGATTCTTTCTATCTCTATGCTGCCCTCTCCTATCTCCACCTGAGCACTGCAAACATACTGACCTAGAGGCTGATTATTTCTATCTCTATGCTGCCCTCCCCTGTCTACACCTGAGCACTGCAAACATACTGACCTAGAGGCTGATTATTTCTATCTCTATTCTGCCCTCTACTGTCTCCACCTTCGCACTTCAAACATACTGATCTACAGGCTGATTCTTTCTTTCTCTATGCTGTACTCCCCTGCCTCCATCTGAGCATTGCATAACCACTGACCAAGAGGCTGATACTTTCTATCTCTATGCTGCCCTCTACTGTCTCCACCTGAGCATTGCATACATACAGACCTAGAGGCTGATTCTTTCTATCTCTATGCTGCCCTCTCCTGTCTCCACCTGAGCATTGCATAAATAAAGACCTAGAGGCTGATTCTTTCTATCTCTATGCTGCCCTCTCCTGTCTCCACCTGAGCATTCCAAAAATACTCACCTAGAGTCTGATTCTTTTTATCTCTATACTGCCCTCTCCTGTCTCCACCTGAACATTGCAAACATACTGACCTAGAGGCTGATTCTTTCTGTCCCTATACTGCCCTCTCCTGTCTCCACCTGACCACTGCATACATACTGATCTAAAGGGTGATTCTTTCTATCTCTATGCTGCTCTCTCCTGTCTCTACCTGAGCATTGCATGCATAATGACCTAGAGGCTGATTCTTTCTATCTCTATGTTGCCCTCTCCTATCTCCACCTGAGCATTGCATGCATACTGACCTAGAGGCTGATTTTTTCTATCTCTATACAGCCCTCTCCTGTCTGGAGCTGAGCACTGCAAACATACTGACCTAGAGGCTGATTCTTTCTATCTCTATGCTGCCTTCTCCTGTCATCAGCTGAGCATTGCATACATACTGACCTAGGGGCTAATTCTTTCTACCTCTGTGCTGCTCTCTCGTGTCTCCACCTGAGCATTGCATACATACTGACATAGAGGATGATTCTTTCTATCTCTATACTGCCCTCTCCTGTCTCAACCTCAGCACTGCATACAGTATGCACAACTAGAAGCTGATTCTTTCTTTCTCTATGCTGCCCTCTCCTGTCTCCACCTGAGCACTGCAAACATACTGATCTAGAGGCTGATTATTTCTATCTCTATGCTGCCCTCTCCTGTCTCCACCTGAGCACTGCATACATACTAACCTAGAGGCTGAATCTATCTCTATGCTGCCCTCTGCTGTCTCCACCTGAGCACTGCATACATACTGACCTAGAGGCTGAATCTATCTTTATGCTTCCCTCTCCTGTCTCCACCTCTGCATAGCAGGCATTCTGACCTAGAGGTTGATTCTTTCTATCTCTATGCTGCCCTCCCCTGTTTCCACCTGAGCACTGCAAACATACTGACCTAGAGGCTTATTATTTCTATCTCTATGCTGCCCTCTACTGTCTTCACCTGAGCACTGCAAACATACTGATCTAGAGGTTGATTCTTTCTATCTCTATGCTGCCCTCTCCTGTCTCCACCTGAGGACTGCAAACATACTGACCGAGAGGCTGATTTTTTCTATCTCTATGCTGCCCTCTACTATCTCCACCTGAGCACTGCAAACATACCTACCTAGAGGCTGCTACTTTGTATCTCTATGCTGCCCTCTACTGTCTAAACCAGAACATTGCATACATACTGACCTAGAAGCTGATTCTTTCTAGCTCTATGCTGCCCTATCATGTCTCCACCTGAGCATTGCATAAATACAGACCTAGAGGCAGATTCTTTCTATCTCTATGCTGCCCTCTCCTGTCATCACCTGAGCACTGCAAACATGCTGACCTAGAGGCTGATTCTTTTTATCTCTATGCTGCCCTCTCCTGCCTCCACCTGAGCACTGAAAACATCCTGACCTAGAGGCTGATTCTTTCTATCTCTATGCTGCCCTCTTCTGTCTCTACCTCAGCATTGCATGCACACGGACATAGAGGCTGATTCTTTCTATCTCTAAACTGCCCTCTCCTTTCTCCACCTGAGCATAGCAGGCATACTGACCTAGAGGCTGATTCTTTCTATCTCTGTTCTACCCTCTCCTGCCTTCACATGAGCACTGTAAACATACTGACCTAGAAGCTGATTCTTTCTAGCTCTATGCTGCCCTCTCATGTCTCCACCTGAGCATTGCATAAATACAGACCTAGAGGCAGATTCTTTCTATCTCTATGCTGCCCTCTCCTGTCTCCACCTGGGCACTGCATGCATACTGACCTAGAGGCTGATTTTTTCTATCTCTATACTGCCCTCTCCTGTCTGCAGCTGAGCACTGCAAACCTACTGACCTAGAGGCTGATTCTTTCTATGCTGCCCTCTCCTGTCTCCACCTGAACATAGCAAACATACTGACCTAGAGGCTGATTCTTTCTGTCTCTATACTGCCCTCTCCTGTCTCCACCTGAACATTGCAAACATACTGACCTAGAGGTTGATTCTTTCTATCTCTATGCTGCCCTCTCCTGGCTCTACCTGAGCATTGCAAACATACTGACCTAGAGGCTGATTCTTTCTATCTCTATGCTGCCCTCTCCTGTCTCCACCTGAGCATTGCATGCATACTGACCTAGAGGCTGATTTTTTCTATCTCTATACTGCCCTCTCCTGTCTGCAGCTGAGCACTGCAAACCTACTGACCTAGAGGCTGATTCTTTCTATGCTGCCTTCTCCTGTCACCACCTGAGCTTGCATACATACTGACCTAGGGGCTAATTCTTTCTATCTCTCTGCTGCGCTCTTCTGTCTCCACCTGAGCACTGCATACATACTGACCTAGAGGCTCATTCTTTCTAACTCTATGCTGCCCTCTCCTGTCTCCACCTGAGTATTGCAAACATACTGACATAGAGGATGATTCTTTCTCTCTCTATACTGCCCTCTCCTGTCTCCACCTCAGCACTGCATACATACTGAACTAGAAGCTGTCTCTTTCTATCTCTATTCTGCCCTCTCCTGTCTCCACCTGAGCACTGCAAACATCCTGACCTAGAGGCTGATTCTTTCTCTCTCTATGCTGCCCTCTCCTGTCTCCACCTGAGCACTGCATACATACTGACCTAGAGGCTGAATCTATCTCTATGCTTCCCTCTCCTTTCTCCACCTCAGCATAGCAGGCATTCTGACCTAGAGGTTGATTCTTTCTATCTCTATGCTGCACTCCCCTGCCTCCATCTGAGCATTGCATAACTACTGACCTAGAGGCTGACACTTTCTGTCTCTATGCTGCTCTCTCCTGTCTCCACCTGAGCATTGCATACATACAGACCTAGAGGCTGATTCTTTCTATCTCTATACTGCCCTCTCCTGTCTCCACCTGAGCATTGCATACATACAGACCTAGAGACTGATTCTTTCTATCTCTATGTGTCCCTCTCCTGTCTCCACCTGAGCATTGCAAACATACTGACCTAGAGGCTGATTCTCTCTATCTCTATGCTGTCTACACCTGAGCACTGCATCCATACTGTCCTAGAGGTTGATTCTTCTCTATATCTATGCTGCCCTCTCCTGCCTCCATCTGAGCATTGCATGACTACTGACCTAGAGGCTGATAATTTCTGTCTCTATACTGCCCTCTCCTGTCTCCACCTGAGCATTGCATACATACAGACCTAGAGACTGATTGTTTCTATATCTATACTGCCCTCTCCTGTCTCCACCTGAGCATTGCAAACATACTGACCTAGAGGCTGATTCTTTCTATCTCTATGCTGCCCTCTCCTGTCTGCAGCTGAGCACTGCAAACATACTGACCTAGAGGCTGATTCTTTTTATCTCTATGCTGCCTTCTCCTGTCACCACCTGAGCATTGCATACATACTGACCTAGGGGCTAATTCTTTCTACCTCTGTGCTGCTCTCTCCTGTCTCCACCTGAGCATTGCATACATACTGACATAGAGGATGATTCTTTCTATCTCTATACTGCCCTCTCCTGTCTCCACCTCAGCACTGCATACATACTGAACTAGAAGCTGATTATTTCTATCTCTATGCTGCCCTCTCCTGTCTCCACCTGAGCACTGCATACATACTGACCTAGAGGCTGATTCTTTCTATCTCCATGCTGCCCTCTCCTGTCTCCACCTGAGCACTGCAAACATATTGATCTAGAGGCTGATTCTTTCTATCTCTATGCTGCCCTCCCCTGTCTCTACCTGAGCATTGCATGCATAATGACCTAGAGGCTGATTCTTTCTATCTCTATGCTGCCCTCTCCTGTCTCCACCTGAGCATTGCATGCATACTCAACTAGAGGCTGATTTTTTCTATCTCTATACTGCCCTCTCCTGTCTGCAGCTGAGCACTGCAAACATACTGACCTAGGGGCTAATTCTTTCTACCTCTGTGCTGCTCTCTCCTGTCTCCACCTGAGCATTGCATACATACTGACATAGAGGATGATTCTTTCTCTGTCTATACTGCCCTCTCCTGTCTCCACCTCAGCACTGCATACATACTGAACTAGAAGCTGATTCTTTCTATCTCTATGCTGCCCTCTCCTGTCTCCACCTGAGCACTGCAAACATACTGATTTAGAGGCTTATTATTTCTATCCCTATGCTGCCCTCTCCTGTCTCCACCTGAGCACTGCATACATACTGACCTAGAGGCTGAATCTATCTCTATGCTTCCCTCTCCTTTCTCCACCTAAGCATAGCAGGCATTCTGACCTAGAGGTTCATTCTTTCTATCTCTATGCTGCACTCCCCTGCCTCCATCTGAGCATTGCATAACTACTGACCTAGAGGCTGACAATTTCTGTCTCTATGCTGCTCTCTCCTGTCTCCACCTGAGAATTGCATACATACAGACCTAGAGGCTGATTCTTTCTATCTCTATGCTGCCCTCTCCTGTCTCCACCTGAGCATTGCATACATACTGACCTAGAGGCTCATTCTTTCTAACTCTATGCTGCCCTCTCCTGTCTCCACCTGAGTATTGCAAACATACTGACATAGAGGATGATTCTTTCTCTCTCTATACTGCCCTCTCCTGTCTCCACCTCAGCACTGCATACATACTGAACTAGAAGCTGTCTCTTTCTATCTCTATTCTGCCCTCTCCTGTCTCCACCTGAGCACTGCAAACATCCTGACCTAGAGGCTGATTCTTTCTCTCTCTATGCTGCCCTCTCCTGTCTCCACCTGAGCACTGCATACATACTGACCTAGAGGCTGAATCTATCTCTATGCTTCCCTCTCCTTTCTCCACCTCAGCATAGCAGGCATTCTGACCTAGAGGTTGATTCTTTCTATCTCTATGCTGCACTCCCCTGCCTCCATCTGAGCATTGCATAACTACTGACCTAGAGGCTGACACTTTCTGTCTCTATGCTGCTCTCTCCTGTCTCCACCTGAGCATTGCATACATACAGACCTAGAGGCTGATTCTTTCTATCTCTATACTGCCCTCTCCTGTCTCCACCTGAGCATTGCATACATACAGACCTAGAGACTGATTCTTTCTATCTCTATGTGTCCCTCTCCTGTCTCCACCTGAGCATTGCAAACATACTGACCTAGAGGCTGATTCTCTCTATCTCTATGCTGTCTACACCTGAGCACTGCATCCATACTGTCCTAGAGGTTGATTCTTCTCTATATCTATGCTGCCCTCTCCTGCCTCCATCTGAGCATTGCATGACTACTGACCTAGAGGCTGATAATTTCTGTCTCTATACTGCCCTCTCCTGTCTCCACCTGAGCATTGCATACATACAGACCTAGAGACTGATTGTTTCTATATCTATACTGCCCTCTCCTGTCTCCACCTGAGCATTGCAAACATACTGACCTAGAGGCTGATTCTTTCTATCTCTATGCTGCCCTCTCCTGTCTGCAGCTGAGCACTGCAAACATACTGACCTAGAGGCTGATTCTTTTTATCTCTATGCTGCCTTCTCCTGTCACCACCTGAGCATTGCATACATACTGACCTAGGGGCTAATTCTTTCTACCTCTGTGCTGCTCTCTCCTGTCTCCACCTGAGCATTGCATACATACTGACATAGAGGATGATTCTTTCTATCTCTATACTGCCCTCTCCTGTCTCCACCTCAGCACTGCATACATACTGAACTAGAAGCTGATTATTTCTATCTCTATGCTGCCCTCTCCTGTCTCCACCTGAGCACTGCATACATACTGATCTAAAGGGTGATTCTTTCTATCTCTATGCTGCTCTCTCCTGTCTCTACCTGAGCATTGCATGCATAATGACCTAGAGGCTGATTCTTTCTATCTCTATGTTGCCCTCTCCTATCTCCACCTGAGCATTGCATGCATACTGACCTAGAGGCTGATTTTTTCTATCTCTATACAGCCCTCTCCTGTCTGGAGCTGAGCACTGCAAACATACTGACCTAGAGGCTGATTCTTTCTATCTCTATGCTGCCTTCTCCTGTCATCAGCTGAGCATTGCATACATACTGACCTAGGGGCTAATTCTTTCTACCTCTGTGCTGCTCTCTCGTGTCTCCACCTGAGCATTGCATACATACTGACATAGAGGATGATTCTTTCTATCTCTATACTGCCCTCTCCTGTCTCAACCTCAGCACTGCATACAGTATGCACAACTAGAAGCTGATTCTTTCTTTCTCTATGCTGCCCTCTCCTGTCTCCACCTGAGCACTGCAAACATACTGATCTAGAGGCTGATTATTTCTATCTCTATGCTGCCCTCTCCTGTCTCCACCTGAGCACTGCATACATACTAACCTAGAGGCTGAATCTATCTCTATGCTGCCCTCTGCTGTCTCCACCTGAGCACTGCATACATACTGACCTAGAGGCTGAATCTATCTTTATGCTTCCCTCTCCTGTCTCCACCTCTGCATAGCAGGCATTCTGACCTAGAGGTTGATTCTTTCTATCTCTATGCTGCCCTCCCCTGTTTCCACCTGAGCACTGCAAACATACTGACCTAGAGGCTTATTATTTCTATCTCTATGCTGCCCTCTACTGTCTTCACCTGAGCACTGCAAACATACTGATCTAGAGGTTGATTCTTTCTATCTCTATGCTGCCCTCTCCTGTCTCCACCTGAGGACTGCAAACATACTGACCGAGAGGCTGATTTTTTCTATCTCTATGCTGCCCTCTACTATCTCCACCTGAGCACTGCAAACATACCTACCTAGAGGCTGCTACTTTGTATCTCTATGCTGCCCTCTACTGTCTAAACCAGAACATTGCATACATACTGACCTAGAAGCTGATTCTTTCTAGCTCTATGCTGCCCTATCATGTCTCCACCTGAGCATTGCATAAATACAGACCTAGAGGCAGATTCTTTCTATCTCTATGCTGCCCTCTCCTGTCATCACCTGAGCACTGCAAACATGCTGACCTAGAGGCTGATTCTTTTTATCTCTATGCTGCCCTCTCCTGCCTCCACCTGAGCACTGAAAACATCCTGACCTAGAGGCTGATTCTTTCTATCTCTATGCTGCCCTCTTCTGTCTCTACCTCAGCATTGCATGCACACGGACATAGAGGCTGATTCTTTCTATCTCTAAACTGCCCTCTCCTTTCTCCACCTGAGCATAGCAGGCATACTGACCTAGAGGCTGATTCTTTCTATCTCTGTTCTACCCTCTCCTGCCTTCACATGAGCACTGTAAACATACTGACCTAGAAGCTGATTCTTTCTAGCTCTATGCTGCCCTCTCATGTCTCCACCTGAGCATTGCATAAATACAGACCTAGAGGCAGATTCTTTCTATCTCTATGCTGCCCTCTCCTGTCTCCACCTGGGCACTGCATGCATACTGACCTAGAGGCTGATTTTTTCTATCTCTATACTGCCCTCTCCTGTCTGCAGCTGAGCACTGCAAACCTACTGACCTAGAGGCTGATTCTTTCTATGCTGCCCTCTCCTGTCTCCACCTGAACATAGCAAACATACTGACCTAGAGGCTGATTCTTTCTGTCTCTATACTGCCCTCTCCTGTCTCCACCTGAACATTGCAAACATACTGACCTAGAGGTTGATTCTTTCTATCTCTATGCTGCCCTCTCCTGGCTCTACCTGAGCATTGCAAACATACTGACCTAGAGGCTGATTCTTTCTATCTCTATGCTGCCCTCTCCTGTCTCCACCTGAGCATTGCATGCATACTGACCTAGAGGCTGATTTTTTCTATCTCTATACTGCCCTCTCCTGTCTGCAGCTGAGCACTGCAAACCTACTGACCTAGAGGCTGATTCTTTCTATGCTGCCTTCTCCTGTCACCACCTGAGCTTGCATACATACTGACCTAGGGGCTAATTCTTTCTATCTCTCTGCTGCGCTCTTCTGTCTCCACCTGAGCACTGCATACATACTGACCTAGAGGCTCATTCTTTCTAACTCTATGCTGCCCTCTCCTGTCTCCACCTGAGTATTGCAAACATACTGACATAGAGGATGATTCTTTCTCTCTCTATACTGCCCTCTCCTGTCTCCACCTCAGCACTGCATACATACTGAACTAGAAGCTGTCTCTTTCTATCTCTATTCTGCCCTCTCCTGTCTCCACCTGAGCACTGCAAACATCCTGACCTAGAGGCTGATTCTTTCTCTCTCTATGCTGCCCTCTCCTGTCTCCACCTGAGCACTGCATACATACTGACCTAGAGGCTGAATCTATCTCTATGCTTCCCTCTCCTTTCTCCACCTCAGCATAGCAGGCATTCTGACCTAGAGGTTGATTCTTTCTATCTCTATGCTGCACTCCCCTGCCTCCATCTGAGCATTGCATAACTACTGACCTAGAGGCTGACACTTTCTGTCTCTATGCTGCTCTCTCCTGTCTCCACCTGAGCATTGCATACATACAGACCTAGAGGCTGATTCTTTCTATCTCTATACTGCCCTCTCCTGTCTCCACCTGAGCATTGCATACATACAGACCTAGAGACTGATTCTTTCTATCTCTATGTGTCCCTCTCCTGTCTCCACCTGAGCATTGCAAACATACTGACCTAGAGGCTGATTCTCTCTATCTCTATGCTGTCTACACCTGAGCACTGCATCCATACTGTCCTAGAGGTTGATTCTTCTCTATATCTATGCTGCCCTCTCCTGCCTCCATCTGAGCATTGCATGACTACTGACCTAGAGGCTGATAATTTCTGTCTCTATACTGCCCTCTCCTGTCTCCACCTGAGCATTGCATACATACAGACCTAGAGACTGATTGTTTCTATATCTATACTGCCCTCTCCTGTCTCCACCTGAGCATTGCAAACATACTGACCTAGAGGCTGATTCTTTCTATCTCTATGCTGCCCTCTCCTGTCTGCAGCTGAGCACTGCAAACATACTGACCTAGAGGCTGATTCTTTTTATCTCTATGCTGCCTTCTCCTGTCACCACCTGAGCATTGCATACATACTGACCTAGGGGCTAATTCTTTCTACCTCTGTGCTGCTCTCTCCTGTCTCCACCTGAGCATTGCATACATACTGACATAGAGGATGATTCTTTCTATCTCTATACTGCCCTCTCCTGTCTCCACCTCAGCACTGCATACATACTGAACTAGAAGCTGATTATTTCTATCTCTATGCTGCCCTCTCCTGTCTCCACCTGAGCACTGCATACATACTGACCTAGAGGCTGATTCTTTCTATCTCCATGCTGCCCTCTCCTGTCTCCACCTGAGCACTGCAAACATATTGATCTAGAGGCTGATTCTTTCTATCTCTATGCTGCCCTCCCCTGTCTCTACCTGAGCATTGCATGCATAATGACCTAGAGGCTGATTCTTTCTATCTCTATGCTGCCCTCTCCTGTCTCCACCTGAGCATTGCATGCATACTCAACTAGAGGCTGATTTTTTCTATCTCTATACTGCCCTCTCCTGTCTGCAGCTGAGCACTGCAAACATACTGACCTAGGGGCTAATTCTTTCTACCTCTGTGCTGCTCTCTCCTGTCTCCACCTGAGCATTGCATACATACTGACATAGAGGATGATTCTTTCTCTGTCTATACTGCCCTCTCCTGTCTCCACCTCAGCACTGCATACATACTGAACTAGAAGCTGATTCTTTCTATCTCTATGCTGCCCTCTCCTGTCTCCACCTGAGCACTGCAAACATACTGATTTAGAGGCTTATTATTTCTATCCCTATGCTGCCCTCTCCTGTCTCCACCTGAGCACTGCATACATACTGACCTAGAGGCTGAATCTATCTCTATGCTTCCCTCTCCTTTCTCCACCTAAGCATAGCAGGCATTCTGACCTAGAGGTTCATTCTTTCTATCTCTATGCTGCACTCCCCTGCCTCCATCTGAGCATTGCATAACTACTGACCTAGAGGCTGACAATTTCTGTCTCTATGCTGCTCTCTCCTGTCTCCACCTGAGAATTGCATACATACAGACCTAGAGGCTGATTCTTTCTATCTCTATGCTGCCCTCTCCTGTCTCCACCTGAGCATTGCATACATACTGACCTAGAGGCTCATTCTTTCTAACTCTATGCTGCCCTCTCCTGTCTCCACCTGAGTATTGCAAACATACTGACATAGAGGATGATTCTTTCTCTCTCTATACTGCCCTCTCCTGTCTCCACCTCAGCACTGCATACATACTGAACTAGAAGCTGTCTCTTTCTATCTCTATTCTGCCCTCTCCTGTCTCCACCTGAGCACTGCAAACATCCTGACCTAGAGGCTGATTCTTTCTCTCTCTATGCTGCCCTCTCCTGTCTCCACCTGAGCACTGCATACATACTGACCTAGAGGCTGAATCTATCTCTATGCTTCCCTCTCCTTTCTCCACCTCAGCATAGCAGGCATTCTGACCTAGAGGTTGATTCTTTCTATCTCTATGCTGCACTCCCCTGCCTCCATCTGAGCATTGCATAACTACTGACCTAGAGGCTGACACTTTCTGTCTCTATGCTGCTCTCTCCTGTCTCCACCTGAGCATTGCATACATACAGACCTAGAGGCTGATTCTTTCTATCTCTATACTGCCCTCTCCTGTCTCCACCTGAGCATTGCATACATACAGACCTAGAGACTGATTCTTTCTATCTCTATGTGTCCCTCTCCTGTCTCCACCTGAGCATTGCAAACATACTGACCTAGAGGCTGATTCTCTCTATCTCTATGCTGTCTACACCTGAGCACTGCATCCATACTGTCCTAGAGGTTGATTCTTCTCTATATCTATGCTGCCCTCTCCTGCCTCCATCTGAGCATTGCATGACTACTGACCTAGAGGCTGATAATTTCTGTCTCTATACTGCCCTCTCCTGTCTCCACCTGAGCATTGCATACATACAGACCTAGAGACTGATTGTTTCTATATCTATACTGCCCTCTCCTGTCTCCACCTGAGCATTGCAAACATACTGACCTAGAGGCTGATTCTTTCTATCTCTATGCTGCCCTCTCCTGTCTGCAGCTGAGCACTGCAAACATACTGACCTAGAGGCTGATTCTTTTTATCTCTATGCTGCCTTCTCCTGTCACCACCTGAGCATTGCATACATACTGACCTAGGGGCTAATTCTTTCTACCTCTGTGCTGCTCTCTCCTGTCTCCACCTGAGCATTGCATACATACTGACATAGAGGATGATTCTTTCTATCTCTATACTGCCCTCTCCTGTCTCCACCTCAGCACTGCATACATACTGAACTAGAAGCTGATTATTTCTATCTCTATGCTGCCCTCTCCTGTCTCCACCTGAGCACTGCATACATACTGACCTAGAGGCTGATTCTTTCTATCTCCATGCTGCCCTCTCCTGTCTCCACCTGAGCACTGCAAACATATTGATCTAGAGGCTGATTCTTTCTATCTCTATGCTGCCCTCCCCTGTCTCTACCTGAGCATTGCATGCATAATGACCTAGAGGCTGATTCTTTCTATCTCTATGCTGCCCTCTCCTGTCTCCACCTGAGCATTGCATGCATACTCAACTAGAGGCTGATTTTTTCTATCTCTATACTGCCCTCTCCTGTCTGCAGCTGAGCACTGCAAACATACTGACCTAGGGGCTAATTCTTTCTACCTCTGTGCTGCTCTCTCCTGTCTCCACCTGAGCATTGCATACATACTGACATAGAGGATGATTCTTTCTCTGTCTATACTGCCCTCTCCTGTCTCCACCTCAGCACTGCATACATACTGAACTAGAAGCTGATTCTTTCTATCTCTATGCTGCCCTCTCCTGTCTCCACCTGAGCACTGCAAACATACTGATTTAGAGGCTTATTATTTCTATCCCTATGCTGCCCTCTCCTGTCTCCACCTGAGCACTGCATACATACTGACCTAGAGGCTGAATCTATCTCTATGCTTCCCTCTCCTTTCTCCACCTAAGCATAGCAGGCATTCTGACCTAGAGGTTCATTCTTTCTATCTCTATGCTGCACTCCCCTGCCTCCATCTGAGCATTGCATAACTACTGACCTAGAGGCTGACAATTTCTGTCTCTATGCTGCTCTCTCCTGTCTCCACCTGAGAATTGCATACATACAGACCTAGAGGCTGATTCTTTCTATCTCTATGCTGCCCTCTCCTGTCTCCACCTGAGCATTGCATACATACTGACCTAGAGGCTCATTCTTTCTAACTCTATGCTGCCCTCTCCTGTCTCCACCTGAGTATTGCAAACATACTGACATAGAGGATGATTCTTTCTCTCTCTATACTGCCCTCTCCTGTCTCCACCTCAGCACTGCATACATACTGAACTAGAAGCTGTCTCTTTCTATCTCTATTCTGCCCTCTCCTGTCTCCACCTGAGCACTGCAAACATCCTGACCTAGAGGCTGATTCTTTCTCTCTCTATGCTGCCCTCTCCTGTCTCCACCTGAGCACTGCATACATACTGACCTAGAGGCTGAATCTATCTCTATGCTTCCCTCTCCTTTCTCCACCTCAGCATAGCAGGCATTCTGACCTAGAGGTTGATTCTTTCTATCTCTATGCTGCACTCCCCTGCCTCCATCTGAGCATTGCATAACTACTGACCTAGAGGCTGACACTTTCTGTCTCTATGCTGCTCTCTCCTGTCTCCACCTGAGCATTGCATACATACAGACCTAGAGGCTGATTCTTTCTATCTCTATACTGCCCTCTCCTGTCTCCACCTGAGCATTGCATACATACAGACCTAGAGACTGATTCTTTCTATCTCTATGTGTCCCTCTCCTGTCTCCACCTGAGCATTGCAAACATACTGACCTAGAGGCTGATTCTCTCTATCTCTATGCTGTCTACACCTGAGCACTGCATCCATACTGTCCTAGAGGTTGATTCTTCTCTATATCTATGCTGCCCTCTCCTGCCTCCATCTGAGCATTGCATGACTACTGACCTAGAGGCTGATAATTTCTGTCTCTATACTGCCCTCTCCTGTCTCCACCTGAGCATTGCATACATACAGACCTAGAGACTGATTGTTTCTATATCTATACTGCCCTCTCCTGTCTCCACCTGAGCATTGCAAACATACTGACCTAGAGGCTGATTCTTTCTATCTCTATGCTGCCCTCTCCTGTCTGCAGCTGAGCACTGCAAACATACTGACCTAGAGGCTGATTCTTTTTATCTCTATGCTGCCTTCTCCTGTCACCACCTGAGCATTGCATACATACTGACCTAGGGGCTAATTCTTTCTACCTCTGTGCTGCTCTCTCCTGTCTCCACCTGAGCATTGCATACATACTGACATAGAGGATGATTCTTTCTATCTCTATACTGCCCTCTCCTGTCTCCACCTCAGCACTGCATACATACTGAACTAGAAGCTGATTATTTCTATCTCTATGCTGCCCTCTCCTGTCTCCACCTGAGCACTGCATACATACTGACCTAGAGGCTGATTCTTTCTATCTCCATGCTGCCCTCTCCTGTCTCCACCTGAGCACTGCAAACATATTGATCTAGAGGCTGATTCTTTCTATCTCTATGCTGCCCTCCCCTGTCTCTACCTGAGCATTGCATGCATAATGACCTAGAGGCTGATTCTTTCTATCTCTATGCTGCCCTCTCCTGTCTCCACCTGAGCATTGCATGCATACTCAACTAGAGGCTGATTTTTTCTATCTCTATACTGCCCTCTCCTGTCTGCAGCTGAGCACTGCAAACATACTGACCTAGGGGCTAATTCTTTCTACCTCTGTGCTGCTCTCTCCTGTCTCCACCTGAGCATTGCATACATACTGACATAGAGGATGATTCTTTCTCTGTCTATACTGCCCTCTCCTGTCTCCACCTCAGCACTGCATACATACTGAACTAGAAGCTGATTCTTTCTATCTCTATGCTGCCCTCTCCTGTCTCCACCTGAGCACTGCAAACATACTGATTTAGAGGCTTATTATTTCTATCCCTATGCTGCCCTCTCCTGTCTCCACCTGAGCACTGCATACATACTGACCTAGAGGCTGAATCTATCTCTATGCTTCCCTCTCCTTTCTCCACCTAAGCATAGCAGGCATTCTGACCTAGAGGTTCATTCTTTCTATCTCTATGCTGCACTCCCCTGCCTCCATCTGAGCATTGCATAACTACTGACCTAGAGGCTGACAATTTCTGTCTCTATGCTGCTCTCTCCTGTCTCCACCTGAGAATTGCATACATACAGACCTAGAGGCTGATTCTTTCTATCTCTATGCTGCCCTCTCCTGTCTCCACCTGAGCATTGCATACATAAAGACCTAGAGGCTGATTCTTTCTATCTCTATGCTGCCGTCTCCTGTCTCCACCAGAGCATTGCATAAATACAGACCTAGAGTCTGATTCTTTCTATCTCTACACTGCCCTCTCCTGTCTCCACCGGAACATTGCAAACATACTGACATAGAGGCTGATTCTTTCTGTCTCTATACTGCCCTCTCCTGTCTCCACCTGACCACTGCATACATACTGATCTAAAGGGTGATTCTTTCTATCTCTATGCTGCCCTCCCCTGTCTCTACCTGAGCATTGCATGCATAATGACCTAGAGGCTGATTCTTTTTATCTCTATGCTGCCCTCTCCTGTCTCCACCTGAGCACAGCAAACATCCTGACCTAGAGGCTGATTCTTTCTATCTCTATGCTGCCCTCTGCTGTCTCTACCTGAGCATAGCAGGCATACTGACCTAGAGGCTGATTCTTCCTATCTCTGTTCTGCCCTCTCCTTTCTCCACCTGAGCATAGCAGGAATACAGACCTAGAGGCTGATTCTTTCTATCTCTGTTCTGCCCTCTCCTGCCTCCACCTGAGCACTGTAAACATACTTACCTAGTGGCTGATACTTTCTATCTCTATGCTGCCCACTACTGTCTAAACCAGAACATTGCATACATACTGACCTAGAAGCTGATTCTTTCTAGCTCTATGCTGCCCTCTCCTGTCTCCACCTGAGCATTGCATAAATACAGACCTAGAGACAGATTCTTTCTATCTCTATGCTGCCTCTCCTGTCTCCACCTGAGCACTGCAGACATCCTGACCTAGAGGCTGATTCTTTCTATCTCAATGCTGCCCTCTCCTGTCTCTACCTGAGCATTGCATGCATACGGACCTAGAGGCAGATTCTTCTATCTCTGTGCTGCGCTATCCTGTCTCCACCTGAGCACTGCAAACATACTAACCTAGAGGCTCATTCTTTCTATCTCTATGCTGCGCTATCCTGTCTCCACCTGAGCATTGCATGCATACTGAACTAGAAGCTAAATCTTTCTATCTCTATGCTGCCCTCTCCTGTCTCCACCTGAGCATTGCGTACATATAGACCTAGAGGCTCATTCTTTCAATCTCTATGCTGCCCTCTCCTGTATCCACCTGAGCACTGCATACATACTGACCTGGAAGCTGATTCTTTCTATCTCTATGCTGCCCTCTCCTGTCTCCACCTGAGGACTGCAAACATACTGATCTAGAGGCTGATTCTTTCTATCTCTATGCTGCCCTCTCCTGTCTCCACCTGAGCACTGCATACATACTGACCTGGAAGCTGATTCTTTCTATCTCTATGCTGCCCTCTCCTGTCTCCAACTGAGGACTGCAAACATACTGATCTAGAGGCTGATTCTTTCTATCTCTATGCTGCACTCTCCTGTCTCCACCTGAGGACTGCAAACATACGAACCTAGGGGCTGATACTTTCTATCTCTATGCTCCCCTCTACTGTCTAAACCAGAACATTGCATACATACTGACCTAGAAGCTGATTCGATCAAGCTCTATGCTGCCCTCTCCTGTCTCCACCTGAGCATTGCAGAGAGTTTCCCAGAGAATCAAATAACTGCCAAAAAGTCAGTTTTCGCCTATTTGGTCATTTCCCATTCAGTTTACATTGGAACTGCAAACTGTTTCCCATAGAGTCAAATAACTGCTAAAATGTCAGTTTTCGCCTATTTGGTCATTTCCCATTCAGTTTACATTGGAATTGCAAACTGTTTCCCATAGAGTCAAATAACTGCTAAAATGTCAGTTTTCGCCTATTTGGTCATTTCCCATTCAGTTTACATTGGAACTGCAAACTGTTTCCCAGAGAATCAAATAACTGCAAAAACGTCAGTTTTCGCCTATTTCGTCATTTCCCATTCAGTTTACATTGGAATTGCAAACTGTTTCCCAGAGAGTCAAATAACTGCTAAAATGTCAGTTTTCGCCTATTTGGTCATTTCTCATTCAGTTTACATTGGAACTGCAAACTGTTTCCCAGAGAGTCAAGTAACTGCAAAATGTCAGTTTTCGCCTATTTGGTCATTTCCCATTCAGTTTACATTGGAATTGCAAACTGTTTCCCAGAGAGTCAAATAACTGCTAAAATGTCAGTTTTCGCCTATTTGGTCATTTCTCATTCAGTTTACATTGGAACTGCAAACTGTTTCCCAGAGAGTCAAGTAACTGCAAAAATGTCAGTTTTCGCCTATTTGATCATTTCCCGATAAGTTTACATTGGAATCGCAAACTGTTTCCCAGAGAGTCAAATAACTGCTAAAATGTCAGTTTTCGCCTATTTGATCATTTCCCATTAAGTTTACATTGGAATCGCAAACTGTTTCCCAGAGAGTCAAATAACTGCTAAAATGTCAGTTTTCGCCTATTTGGTCATTTCCCATTCAGTTTACATTGGAATTGCAAACTGTTTCCCAGAGAGTCAAATAACTGCTAAAATGTCAGTTTTCTCCTATTTGGTCATTTCCCATTCAGTTTACATAGGAACTGCAAACTGTTTCCCAGAGAATCAAATAACTGCAAAAACGTCAGTTTTCGCCTATTTCGTCATTTCCCATTCAGTTTACATTGGAATTGCAAACTGTTTCCCAGAGAGTCAAATAACTGCTAAAATGTCAGTTTTCGCCTATTTGGTCATTTCTCATTCAGTTTACATTGGAACTGCAAACTGTTTCCCAGAGAGTCAAGTAACTGCAAAAATGTCAGTTTTCGCCTATTTGGTCATTTCCCATTCAGTTTACATTGGAATTGCAAACTGTTTCCCAGAGAGTCAAATAACTGCTAAAATGTCAGTTTTCGCCTATTTGGTCATTTCTCATTCAGTTTACATTGGAACTGCAAACTGTTTCCCAGAGAGTCAAGTAACTGCAAAAATGTCAGTTTTCGCCTATTTGATCATTTCCCGATAAGTTTACATTGGAATCGCAAACTGTTTCCCAGAGAGTCAAATAACTGCTAAAATGTCAGTTTTCGCCTATTTGATCATTTCCCATTAAGTTTACATTGGAATCGCAAACTGTTTCCCAGAGAGTCAAATAAATGCAAAAATGTCAGTTTTTTGCCTATTTGGTCATTTCCCATTCAGTTTACATTGGAATTGCAAACTGTTTCCCAGAGAGTCAAATAACTGCTAAAATGTCAGTTTTCGCCTATTTGGTCATTTCCCATTCAGTTTACATTGGAATTGCAAACTGTTTCCCAGAGAGTCAAATAACTGCTAAAATGTCAGTTTTCTCCTATTTGGTCATTTCCCATTCAGTTTACATAGGAACTGCAAACTGTTTCCCAGAGAATCAAATAACTGCAAAAATGTCAGTTTTCGCCTATTTGGTCATTTCCCATTCAGTTTACATGGGAACTGCAAAGTGTTTCCCAGAGAATCAAATAACTGCTAAAATGTCAGTTTTCGCCTATTTGGTCATTTCCCATTCAGTTTACATTGGAACTGCAAACTGTTTCCCAGAGAGTCAAGTAACTGCAAAAATGTCATTTTTCGCCTATTTGATCATTTCCCAATAAGTTTACATTGGAATCGCAAACTGTTTCCCAGAGAGTCAAATAACTGCTAAAATGTCAGTTTTCGCCTATTTGGTCATTTCCCATTCAGTTTACATTGGAATTGCAAACTGTTTCCCAGAGAGTCAAATAACTGCTAAAATGTCAGTTTTCTCCTATTTGGTCATTTCCCATTCAGTTTACATAGGAACTGCAAACTGTTTCCCAGAGAATCAAATAACTGCAAAAACGTCAGTTTTCGCCTATTTCGTCATTTCCCATTCAGTTTACATTGGAATTGCAAACTGTTTCCCAGAGAGTCAAATAACTGCTAAAATGTCAGTTTTCGCCTATTTGGTCATTTCTCATTCAGTTTACATTGGAACTGCAAACTGTTTCCCAGAGAGTCAAGTAACTGCAAAAATGTCAGTTTTCGCCTATTTGGTCATTTCCCATTCAGTTTACATTGGAATTGCAAACTGTTTCCCAGAGAGTCAAATAACTGCTAAAATGTCAGTTTTCGCCTATTTGGTCATTTCTCATTCAGTTTACATTGGAACTGCAAACTGTTTCCCAGAGAGTCAAGTAACTGCAAAAATGTCAGTTTTCGCCTATTTGATCATTTCCCGATAAGTTTACATTGGAATCGCAAACTGTTTCCCAGAGAGTCAAATAACTGCTAAAATGTCAGTTTTCGCCTATTTGATCATTTCCCATTAAGTTTACATTGGAATCGCAAACTGTTTCCCAGAGAGTCAAATAAATGCAAAAATGTCAGTTTTTTGCCTATTTGGTCATTTCCCATTCAGTTTACATTGGAATTGCAAACTGTTTCCCAGAGAGTCAAATAACTGCTAAAATGTCAGTTTTCGCCTATTTGGTCATTTCCCATTCAGTTTACATTGGAATTGCAAACTGTTTCCCAGAGAGTCAAATAACTGCTAAAATGTCAGTTTTCTCCTATTTGGTCATTTCCCATTCAGTTTACATAGGAACTGCAAACTGTTTCCCAGAGAATCAAATAACTGCAAAAATGTCAGTTTTCGCCTATTTGGTCATTTCCCATTCAGTTTACATGGGAACTGCAAAGTGTTTCCCAGAGAATCAAATAACTGCTAAAATGTCAGTTTTCGCCTATTTGGTCATTTCCCATTCAGTTTACATTGGAACTGCAAACTGTTTCCCAGAGAGTCAAGTAACTGCAAAAATGTCAGTTTTCGCCTATTTGATCATTTCCCATTAAGTTTACATTGGAATCGCAAACTGTTTCCCAGAGAGTCAAATAACTGCAAAAATGTCAGTTTTCACCTATTTGATCATTTCCCATTAAGTTTACATTGGAATGCCAAACTGTTTCCCAGAGAGTCAAATAACTGCAAAAATGTCAGTTTTCGCCTATTTGGTCATTTCCCATTCAGTTTACATTGGAATTGCAAACTGTTTCCCAGAGAGTCAAATAACTGCTAAAATGTCAGTTTTCGCCTATTTGGTCATTTCCCATTCAGTTTACATTGGAACTGCAAACTGTTTCCCAGAGAATCAAATAACTGCAAAAAAGTCAGTTTTCGCCTATTTGGTCATTTCCCATTCAGTTTACATTGGAACTGCAAACTGTTTCCCAGAGAATCAAATAACTGCAAAAATGTCAGTTTTCGCCTATTTGGTCATTTTTCATTCAGTTTACATTGGAATCGCAAACTGTTTCCCAGAGAGTCAAATAACTGCAAAAATGTCAGTTTTCACCTATTTGATCATTTCCCATTAAATTTACATTGGAACTGCAAACTGTTTCCCAGAGAGTCAAGTAACTGCAAAAATGTCAGTTTTCGCCTATTTGGTCATTTCCCATTCAGTTTACATTGGAATTGCAAACTGTTTCCCAGAGAGTCAAATAACTGCTAAAATGTCAGTTTTCGCCTATTTGATCATTCCCATTAAGCTTACATTGGAATCGCAAACTGTTTCCCAGAGAGTCAAATAACTGCAAAAATGTCAGTTTTCGCCTATTTGGTCATTT
The DNA here is from genome assembly GCF_037176765.1 of Anolis sagrei. Classification (NCBI taxonomy): domain Eukaryota; kingdom Metazoa; phylum Chordata; class Lepidosauria; order Squamata; family Anolidae; genus Anolis; species Anolis sagrei. The sequence goes on from NC_090023.1 coordinate 167,877,030, forward strand.
CCCATTCAGTTTACATTGGAATTGCAAACTGTTTCCCAGAGAGTCAAATAACTGCTAAAATGTCAGTTTTCGCCTATTTGGTCATTTCCCATTCAGTTTACATAGGAACTGCAAACTGTTTCCCAGAGAATCAAATAACTGCAAAAAAGTCAGTTTTCGCCTATTTGGTCATTTCCCATTCAGTTTACATTGGAACTGCAAACTGTTTCCCAGAGAATCAAATAACTGCAAAAATGTCAGTTTTCGCCTATTTGGTCATTTCCCATTCAGTTTACATTGGAATTGCAAACTGTTTCCCATAGTCAAATAACTGCAAAAATGTCAGTTTTCGCCTATTTGGTCATTTCCCATTCAGTTTACATTGGAACTGCAAACTGTTTCCCAGAGAATCAAATAACTGCAAAAATGTCAGTTTTCGCCTATTTGATCATTTCCCGTTAAGTTTACATTGGAATCGCAAACTGTTTCCCAGAGAGTCAAATAACTGCAAAAATGTCAGTTTTCGCCTATTTGATCATTTCCCATTAAGTTTACATTGGAATCGCAAACTGTTTCCCAGAGAGTCAAATAAATGCAAAAATGTCAGTTTTTCGCCTATTTGGTCATTTCCCATTCAGTTTACATTGGAATTGCAAACTGTTTCCCAGAGAGTCAAATAACTGCTAAAATGTCAGTTTTCGCCTATTTGGTCATTTGCCATTCAGTTTACATTGGAATTGCAAACTGTTTCCCAGAGAGTCAAATAACTGCTAAAATGTCAGTTTTCTCCTATTTGGTCATTTCCCATTCAGTTTACATAGGAACTGCAAACTGTTTCCCAGAGAATCAAATAACTGCAAAAATGTCAGTTTTCGCCTATTTCGTCATTTCTCATTCAGTTTACATTGGAACTGCAAACTGTTTCCCAGAAAATCAAATAACTGCTAAAATGTCAGTTTTCGCCTATTTGGTCATTTCCCATTCAGTTTACATCGGAACTGCAAAGTGTTTCCCAGAGAGTCAAATAACTGCTAAAATGTCAGTTTTCGCCTATTTGGTCATTTCCCATTCAGTTTACATTGGAACTGCAAACTGTTTCCCAGAGAGTCAAGTAACTGCAAAAATGTCAGTTTTCGCCTATTTGATCATTTTCCATTAAGTTTACATTGGAATCGCAAACTGTTTCCCAGAGAGTCAAATAACTGCAAAAATGTCAGTTTTCACCTATTTGATCATTTCCCATTAAGTTTACATTGGAATGCCAAACTGTTTCCCAGAGAGTCAAATAACTGCAAAAATGTCAGTTTTCGCCTATTTGGTCATTTCCCATTCAGTTTACATTGGAATTGCAAACTGTTTCCCAGAGAGTCAAATAACTGCTAAAATGTCAGTTTTCGCCTATTTGGTCATTTCCCATTCAGTTTACATTGGAACCGCAAACTGTTTCCCAGAGAATCAAATAACTGCTAAAATGTCAATTTTCGCCTATTTGGTCATTTCCCATTCAGTTTACATTGGAATTGCAAACTGTTTCCCAGAGAGTCAAATAACTGCTAAAATGTCAGTTTTCGCCTATTTGGTCATTTCTCATTCAGTTTACATTGGAACTGCAAACTGTTTCCCAGAGAGTCAAGTAACTTCAAAAATGTCAGTTTTCACCTATTTGATCATTTCCCATTAAGTTTACATTGGGATCGCAATCTGTTTCCCAGAGAGTCAAATAACTGCAAAAATGTCAGTTTTCGCCTATTTGATCATTTCCCATTAAGTTTACATTGGAATCGCAAACTGTTTCCCAGAGAGTCAAATAACTGCAAAAATGTCAGTTTTCGCCTATTTGGTCATTTCCCATTCAGTTTACATTGGAATTGCAAACTCTTTCCCAGAGAGTCAAATAACTGCTAAAATGTCAGTTTTCGCCTATTTGGTCATTTCCCATTCAGTTTACATTGGAACTGCAAACTGTTTCCAAGAGAATCAAATAACTGCAAAAATGTCAGTTTTCGCCTATTTGGTCATTTCCCATTCAATTTACATTGGAATTGCAAACTGTTTCCCATAGAGTCAAATAACTGCTAAAATGTCAGTTTTCGCCTATTTGGTCATTTCCCATTCAGTTTACATTGGAACTGCAAACTGTTTCCCAGAGAATCAAATAACTGCAAAAAAGTCAGTTTTCGCCTATTTGATCATTTCCCATTCAGTTTACATTGGAATTGCAAACTGTTTCCCATAGAGTCAAATAATTGCTAAAATGTCAGTTTTCGCCTATTTGGTCATTTCCCATTCAGTTTACATTGGAATTGCAAACTGTTTCCTATAGAGTCAAATAACTGCTAAAATGTCAGTTTTCGCCTATTTGGTCATTTCCCATTCAGTTTACATTGGAACCCGCAAACTGTTTCCCAGAGAATCAAATAACTGCAAAAATGTCAGTTTTCGCCTATTTGGTCATTTCCCATTCAGTTTACATTGGAATTGCAAACTGTTTCCCATAGAGTCAAATAACTGCTAAAATGTCAGTTTTCGCCTATTTGGTCATTTCCCATTCAGTTTACATTGGAACTACAAACTGTTTCCCAGAGAATCAAATAACTGCAAAAAAGTCAGTTTTCGCCTATTTGATCATTTCTCATTCAGTTTACATTGGAATTGCAAACTGTTTCCCAGAGAATCAAATAACTGCAAAAATGTCAGTTTTCGCCTATTTGGTCATTTCCCATTCAGTTTACATTGGAACTGCAAACTGTTTCCCAGAGAATCAAATAACTGCTAAAATGTCAGTTTTCGCCTATTTGGTCATTTCCCATTCAGTTTACATTGGAATTGCAAACTGTTTCCCATAGAGTCAAATAACTGCTAAAATGTCAGTTTTCGCCTATTTGGTCATTTCCCATTCAGTTTACATTGGAACTGCAAACTGTTTCCCAGAGAATCAAATAACTGCAAAAAAGTCAGTTTTCGCCTATTTGGTCATTTCCCATTCAGTTTACATTGGAACTGCAAACTGTTTCCCAGAGAATCAAATAACTGCAAAAATGTCAGTTTTCACCTATTTGGTCATTTCCCATTCAGTTTACATTGGAATTGCAAACTGTTTCCAATAGTCAAATAACTGCTAAAATGTCAGTTTTCGCCTATTTGGTCATTTCCCATTCAGTTTACATTGGAACTGCAAACTGTTTCCCAGAGAATCAAATAACTGCAAAAATGTCAGTTTTCGCCTATTTGGTCATTTCCCATACAGTTTACCTTGGAATTGCAAACTGTTTCCCATAGAGTCAAATAACTGCTAAAATGTCAGTTTTCGCCTATTTGGTCATTTCCCATTCAGTTTACATTGGAATTGCAAACTGTTTCCCAGAGAATCAAATAACTGCAAAAATGTCAGTTTTCGCCTATTTGGTCATTTCCCCATTCAGTTTACATTGGAATTGCAAACTGTTTCCCAGAGTCAAATAACTGCAAAAATGTCAGTTTTCGCCTATTTGGTCATTTCCCATTCAGTTTACATTGGAACTGCAAACTGTTTCCCAGAGAGTCAAATAACTGCTAAAATGTCAGTTTTCGCCTATTTGATCATTCCCATTAAGCTTACATTGGAATCGCAAACTGTTTCCCAGAGAATCAAATAACTGCAAAAATGTCAGTTTTCACCTATTTGATCATTTCCCATTAAATTTACATTGGAACTGCAAACTGTTTCCCAGAGAGTCAAGTAACTGCAATAATGTCAGTTTTCGCCTATTTGGTCATTTCCCATTCAGTTTACATTGAAATTGCAAACTGTTTCCCAGAGAGTCAAATAACTGCTAAAATGTCAGTTTTCGCCTATTTGATCATTCCCATTAAGCTTACATTGGAATCGCAAACTGTTTCCCAGAGAGTCAAATAACTGCAAAAATGTCAGTTTTCGCCTATTTGGTCATTTCCCATTCAGTTTACATTGGAATTGCAAACTGTTTCCCAGAGAGTCAAATAACTGCTAAAATGTCAGTTTTCGCCTATTTGGTCATTTCCCATTCAGTTTACATAGGAACTGCAAACTGTTTCCCAGAGAATCAAATAACTGCAAAAAAGTCAGTTTTCGCCTATTTGGTCATTTCCCATTCAGTTTACATTGGAACTGCAAACTGTTTCCCAGAGAATCAAATAACTGCAAAAATGTCAGTTTTCGCCTATTTGGTCATTTCCCATTCAGTTTACATTGGAATTGCAAACTGTTTCCCAGAGTCAAATAACTGCAAAAATGTCAGTTTTCGCCTATTTGGTCATTTCCCATTCAGTTTACATTGGAACTGCAAACTGTTTCCCAGAGAATCAAATAACTGCAAAAATGTCAGTTTTCGCCTATTTGGTCATTTCCCATTCAGTTTACATTGGAACTGCAAACTGTTTCCCAGAGAGTCAAGTAACTGCAAAAATGTCAGTTTTCGCCTATTTGATCATTTTCCATTAAGTTTACATTGGAATCGCAAACTGTTTCCCAGAGAGTCAAATAACTGCAAAAATGTCAGTTTTCACCTATTTGATCATTTCCCATTAAGTTTACATTGGAATGCCAAACTGTTTCCCAGAGAGTCAAATAACTGCAAAAATGTCAGTTTTCGCCTATTTGGTCATTTCCCATTCAGTTTACATTGGAATTGCAAACTGTTTCCCAGAGAGTCAAATAACTGCTAAAATGTCAGTTTTCGCCTATTTGGTCATTTCCCATTCAGTTTACATTGGAACCGCAAACTGTTTCCCAGAGAATCAAATAACTGCTAAAATGTCAGTTTTCGCCTATTTGGTCATTTCGCATTCAGTTTACATTGGAATTGCAAACTGTTTCCCAGAGAGTCAAATAACTGCTAAAATGTCAGTTTTCGCCTATTTGGTCATTTCCCATTCAGTTTACATTGGAATTGCAAACTGTTTCCCAGAGAGTCAAGTAACTTCAAAAATGTCAGTTTTCACCTATTTGATCATTTCCCATTAAGTTTACATTGGGATCGCAAACTGTTTCCCAGAGAGTCAAATAACTGCAAAAATGTCAGTTTTCGCCTATTTGATCATTTCCCATTAAGTTTACATTGGAATCGCAAACTGTTTCCCAGAGAGTCAAATAACTGCAAAAATGTCAGTTTTCGCCTATTTGGTCATTTCCCATTCAGTTTACATTGGAATTGCAAAGTCTTTCCCAGAGAGTCAAATAACTGCTAAAATGTCAGTTTTCGCCTATTTGGTCATTTCCCATTCAGTTTACATTGGAACTGCAAACTGTTTCCCAGAGAATCAAATAACTGCTAAAATGTCAGTTTTCGCCTATTTGGTCATTTCCCATTCAGTTTACATTGGAATTGCAAACTGTTTCCCAGAGAATCAAATAACTGCAAAAATGTCAGTTTTCGCCTATTTGGTCATTTCCCATTCAGTTTACATTGGAATCGCAAACTGTTTCCCAGAGAGTCAAATAACTGCAAAAATGTCAGTTTTCACCTATTTGATCATTTCCCATTAAATTTACATTGGAACTGCAAACTGTTTCCCAGAGAGTCAAGTAACTGCAATAATGTCAGTTTTCGCCTATTTGGTCATTTCCCATTCAGTTTACATTGGAATTGCAAACTGTTTCCCAGAGAGTCAAATAACTGCTAAAATGTCAGTTTTCGCCTATTTGATCATTCCCATTAAGCTTACATTGGAATCGCAAACTGTTTCCCAGAGAGTCAAATAACTGCAAAAATGTCAGTTTTCGCCTATTTGGTCATTTCCCATTCAGTTTACATTGGAATTGCAAACTGTTTCCCAGAGAGTCAAATAACTGCTAAAATGTCAGTTTTCGCCTATTTGGTCATTTCCCATTCAGTTTACATAGGAACTGCAAACTGTTTCCCAGAGAATCAAATAACTGCAAAAAAGTCAGTTTTCGTCTATTTGGTCATTTCCCATTCAGTTTACATTGGAACTGCAAACTGTTTCCCAGAGAATCAAATAACTGCAAAAATGTCAGTTTTCGCCTATTTGGTCATTTCCCATTCAGTTTACATTGGAATTGCAAACTGTTTCCCATAGTCAAATAACTGCAAAAATGTCAGTTTTCGCCTATTTGGTCATTTCCCATTCAGTTTACATTGGAACTGCAAACTGTTTCCCAGAGAATCAAATAACTGCAAAAATGTCAGTTTTCGCCTATTTGGTCATTTCCCATTCAGTTTACATTGGAACTGCAAACTGTTTCCCAGAGAGTCAAGTAACTGCAAAAATGTCAGTTTTCGCCTATTTGATCATTTTCCATTAAGTTTACATTGGAATCGCAAACTGTTTCCCAGAGAGTCAAATAACTGCAAAAATGTCAGTTTTCACCTATTTGATCATTTCCCATTAAGTTTACATTGGAATGCCAAACTGTTTCCCAGAGAGTCAAATAACTGCAAAAATGTCAGTTTTCGCCTATTTGGTCATTTCCCATTCAGTTTACATTGGAATTGCAAACTGTTTCCCAGAGAGTCAAATAACTGCTAAAATGTCAGTTTTCGCCTATTTGGTCATTTCCCATTCAGTTTACATTGGAACCGCAAACTGTTTCCCAGAGAATCAAATAACTGCTAAAATGTCAGTTTTCGCCTATTTGGTCATTTCCCATTCAGTTTACATTGGAATTGCAAACTGTTTCCCAGAGAGTCAAATAACTGCTAAAATGTCAGTTTTCGCCTATTTGGTCATTTCCCATTCAGTTTACATTGGAATTGCAAACTGTTTCCCAGAGAGTCAAGTAACTTCAAAAATGTCAGTTTTCACCTATTTGATCATTTCCCATTAAGTTTACATTGGGATCGCAAACTGTTTCCCAGAGAGTCAAATAACTGCAAAAATGTCAGTTTTCGCCTATTTGATCATTTCCCATTAAGTTTACATTGGAATCGCAAACTGTTTCCCAGAGAATCAAATAACTGCTAAAATGTCAGTTTTCGCCTATTTGGTCATTTCCCATTCAGTTTACATTGGAATTGCAAACTGTTTCCTATAGAGTCAAATAACTGCTAAAATGTCAGTTTTCGCCTATTTGGTCATTTCCCATTCAGTTTACATTGGAACTGCAAACTGTTTCCCAGAGAATCAAATAACTGCAAAAAAGTCAGTTTTCGCCTATTTGATCATTTCCCATTCAGTTTACATTGGAATTGCAAACTGTTTCCCATAGAGTCAAATAATTGCTAAAATGTCAGTTTTCGCCTATTTGGTCATTTCCCATTCAGTTTACATTGGAATTGCAAACTGTTTCCTATAGAGTCAAATAACTGCTAAAATGTCAGTTTTCGCCTATTTGGTCATTTCCCATTCAGTTTACATTGGAACCCGCAAACTGTTTCCCAGAGAATCAAATAACTGCAAAAATGTCAGTTTTCGCCTATTTGGTCATTTCCCATTCAGTTTACATTGGAATTGCAAACTGTTTCCCATAGAGTCAAATAACTGCTAAAATGTCAGTTTTCGCCTATTTGGTCATTTCCCATTCAGTTTACATTGGAACTACAAACTGTTTCCCAGAGAATCAAATAACTGCAAAAAAGTCAGTTTTCGCCTATTTGATCATTTCCCATTCAGTTTACATTGGAATTGCAAACTGTTTCCCAGAGAATCAAATAACTGCAAAAATGTCAGTTTTCGCCTATTTGGTCGTTTCCCATTCAGTTTATATTGGAACTGCAAACTGTTTCCCAGAGAATCAAATAACTGCAAAAATGTCAGTTTTCGCCTATTTGGTCATTTCCCATTCAGTTTACATTGGAATTGCAAACTGTTTCCCATAGAGTCAAATAACTGCTAAAATGTCAGTTTTCGCCTATTTGGTCATTTCCCATTCAGTTTACATTGGAACTGCAAACTGTTTCCCAGAGAATCAAATAACTGCAAAAAAGTCAGTTTTCGCCTATTTGGTCATTTCCCATTCAGTTTACATTGGAACTGCAAACTGTTTCCCAGAGAATCAAATAACTGCAAAAATGTCAGTTTTCGCCTATTTGGTCATTTCCCATTCAGTTTACATTGGAATTGCAAACTGTTTCCCAGAGTCAAATAACTGCAAAAATGTCAGTTTTCGCCTATTTGGTCATTTCCCATTCAGTTTACATTGGAACTGCAAACTGTTTCCCAGAGAATCAAATAACTGCAAAAATGTCAGTTTTCGCCTATTTGGTCATTTCCCATTCAGTTTACATTGGAATCGCAAACTGTTTCCCAGAGAGTCAAATAACTGCAAAAATGTCAGTTTTCACCTATTTGATCATTTCCCATTAAATTTACATTGGAACTGCAAACTGTTTCCCAGAGAGTCAAGTAACTGCAATAATGTCAGTTTTCGCCTATTTGGTCATTTCTCATTCAGTTTACATTGGAATTGCAAACTGTTTCCCAGAGAGTCAAATAACTGCTAAAATGTCAGTTTTCGCCTATTTGATCATTCCCATTAAGCTTACATTGGAATCGCAAACTGTTTCCCAGAGAGTCAAATAACTGCAAAAATGTCAGTTTTCGCCTATTTGGTCATTTCCCATTCAGTTTACATTGGAATTGCAAACTGTTTCCCAGAGAGTCAAATAACTGCTAAAATGTCAGTTTTCGCCTATTTGGTCATTTCCCATTCAGTTTACATAGGAACTGCAAACTGTTTCCCAGAGAATCAAATAACTGCAAAAAAGTCAGTTTTCGCCTATTTGGTCATTTCCCATTCAGTTTACATTGGAACTGCAAACTGTTTCCCAGAGAATCAAATAACTGCAAAAATGTCAGTTTTCGCCTATTTGGTCATTTCCCATTCAGTTTACATTGGAATTGCAAACTGTTTCCCATAGTCAAATAACTGCAAAAATGTCAGTTTCCGCCTATTTGGTCATTTCCCATTCAGTTTACATTGGAACTGCAAACTGTTTCCCAGAGAATCAAATAACTGCAAAAATGTCAGTTTTCGTCTATTTGGTCATTTCCCATTCAGTTTACATTGGAACTGCAAACTGTTTCCCAGAGAGTCAAATAACTGCAAAAATGTCAGTTTTCACCTATTTGATCATTTCCCATTAAGTTTACATTGGAATGCCAAACTGTTTCCCAGAGAGTCAAATAACTGCAAAATTGTCAGTTTTCGCCTATTTGGTCATTTCCCATTCAGTTTACATTGGAATTGCAAACTGTTTCCCAGAGAGTCAAATAACTGCTAAAATGTCAGTTTTCGCCTATTTGGTCATTTCCCATTCAGTTTACATTGGAACCGCAAACTGTTTCCCAGAGAATCAAATAACTGCTAAAATGTCAGTTTTCGCCTATTTGGTCATTTCCCATTCAGTTTACATTGGAATTGCAAACTGTTTCCCAGAGAGTCAAATAACTGCTAAAATGTCAGTTTTCGCCTATTTGGTCATTTCCCATTCAGTTTACATTGGAATTGCAAACTGTTTCCCAGAGAGTCAAGTAACTTCAAAAATGTCAGTTTTCACCTATTTGATCATTTCCCATTAAGTTTACATTGGGATCGCAAACTGTTTCCCAGAGAGTCAAATAACTGCAAAAATGTCAGTTTTCGCCTATTTGATCATTTCCCATTAAGTTTACATTGGAATCGCAAACTGTTTCCCAGAGAGTCAAATAACTGCAAAAATGTCAGTTTTCGCCTATTTGGTCATTTCCCATTCAGTTTACATTGGAATTGCAAAGTCTTTCCCAGAGAGTCAAATAACTGCTAAAATGTCAGTTTTCGCCTATTTGGTCATTTCCCATTCAGTTTACATTGGAACTGCAAACTGTTTCCCAGAGAATCAAATAACTGCTAAAATGTCAGTTTTCGCCTATTTGGTCATTTCCCATTCAGTTTACATTGGAATTGCAAACTGTTTCCCAGAGAATCAAATAACTGCAAAAATGTCAGTTTTCGCCTATTTGGTCATTTCCCATTCAGTTTACATTGGAATCGCAAACTGTTTCCCAGAGAGTCAAATAACTGCAAAAATGTCAGTTTTCACCTATTTGATCATTTCCCATTAAGTTTACATTGGAATGCCAAACTGTTTCCCAGAGAGTCAAATAACTGCAAAAATGTCAGTTTTCGCCTATTTGGTCATTTCCCATTCAGTTTACATTGGAATTGCAAACTGTTTCCCAGAGAGTCAAATAACTGCTAAAATGTCAGTTTTCGCCTATTTGGTCATTTCCCATTCAGTTTACATTGGAACCGCAAACTGTTTCCCAGAGAATCAAATAACTGCTAAAATGTCAGTTTTCGCCTATTTGGTCATTTCCCATTCAGTTTACATTGGAATTGCAAACTGTTTCCCAGAGAGTCAAATAACTGCTAAAATGTCAGTTTTCGCCTATTTGGTCATTTCCCATTCAGTTTACATTGGAATTGCAAACTGTTTCCCAGAGAGTCAAGTAACTTCAAAAATGTCAGTTTTCACCTATTTGATCATTTCCCATTAAGTTTACATTGGGATCGCAAACTGTTTCCCAGAGAGTCAAATAACTGCAAAAATGTCAGTTTTCGCCTATTTGATCATTTCCCATTAAGTTTACATTGGAATCGCAAACTGTTTCCCAGAGAATCAAATAACTGCTAAAATGTCAGTTTTCGCCTATTTGGTCATTTCCCATTCAGTTTACATTGGAATTGCAAACTGTTTCCTATAGAGTCAAATAACTGCTAAAATGTCAGTTTTCGCCTATTTGGTCATTTCCCATTCAGTTTACATTGGAACTGCAAACTGTTTCCCAGAGAATCAAATAACTGCAAAAAAGTCAGTTTTCGCCTATTTGATCATTTCCCATTCAGTTTACATTGGAATTGCAAACTGTTTCCCATAGAGTCAAATAATTGCTAAAATGTCAGTTTTCGCCTATTTGGTCATTTCCCATTCAGTTTACATTGGAATTGCAAACTGTTTCCTATAGAGTCAAATAACTGCTAAAACGTCAGTTTTCGCCTATTTGGTCATTTCCCATTCAGTTTACATTGGAACCCGCAAACTGTTTCCCAGAGAATCAAATAACTGCAAAAATGTCAGTTTTCGCCTATTTGGTCATTTCCCATTCAGTTTACATTGGAATTGCAAACTGTTTCCCATAGAGTCAAATAACTGCTAAAATGTCAGTTTTCGCCTATTTGGTCATTTCCCATTCAGTTTACATTGGAACTACAAACTGTTTCCCAGAGAATCAAATAACTGCAAAAAAGTCAGTTTTCGCCTATTTGATCATTTCCCATTCAGTTTACATTGGAATTGCAAACTGTTTCCCAGAGAATCAAATAACTGCAAAAATGTCAGTTTTCGCCTATTTGGTCGTTTCCCATTCAGTTTATATTGGAACTGCAAACTGTTTCCCAGAGAATCAAATAACTGCAAAAATGTCAGTTTTCGCCTATTTGGTCATTTCCCATTCAGTTTACATTGGAATTGCAAACTGTTTCCCATAGAGTCAAATAACTGCTAAAATGTCAGTTTTCGCCTATTTGGTCATTTCCCATTCAGTTTACATTGGAACTGCAAACTGTTTCCCAGAGAATCAAATAACTGCAAAAAAGTCAATTTTCGCCTATTTGGTCATTTCCCATTCAGTTTACATTGGAACTGCAAACTGTTTCCCAGAGAATCAAATAACTGCAAAAATGTCAGTTTTCGCCTATTTGGTCATTTCCCATTCAGTTTACATTGGAATTGCAAACTGTTTCCCAGAGTCAAATAACTGCAAAAATGTCAGTTTTCGCCTATTTGGTCATTTCCCATTCAGTTTACATTGGAACTGCAAACTGTTTCCCAGAGAATCAAATAACTGCAAAAATGTCAGTTTTCGCCTATTTGGTCATTTCCCATTCAGTTTACATTGGAATCGCAAACTGTTTCCCAGAGAGTCAAATAACTGCAAAAATGTCAGTTTTCACCTATTTGATCATTTCCCATTAAATTTACATTGGAACTGCAAACTGTTTCCCAGAGAGTCAAGTAACTGCAATAATGTCAGTTTTCGCCTATTTGGTCATTTCTCATTCAGTTTACATTGGAATTGCAAACTGTTTCCCAGAGAGTCAAATAACTGCTAAAATGTCAGTTTTCGCCTATTTGATCATTCCCATTAAGCTTACATTGGAATCGCAAACTGTTTCCCAGAGAGTCAAATAACTGCAAAAATGTCAGTTTTCGCCTATTTGGTCATTTCCCATTCAGTTTACATTGGAATTGCAAACTGTTTCCCAGAGAGTCAAATAACTGCTAAAATGTCAGTTTTCGCCTATTTGGTCATTTCCCATTCAGTTTACATAGGAACTGCAAACTGTTTCCCAGAGAATCAAATAACTGCAAAAAAGTCAGTTTTCGCCTATTTGGTCATTTCCCATTCAGTTTACATTGGAACTGCAAACTGTTTCCCAGAGAATCAAATAACTGCAAAAATGTCAGTTTTCGCCTATTTGGTCATTTCCCATTCAGTTTACATTGGAATTGCAAACTGTTTCCCATAGTCAAATAACTGCAAAAATGTCAGTTTCCGCCTATTTGGTCATTTCCCATTCAGTTTACATTGGAACTGCAAACTGTTTCCCAGAGAGTCAAGTAACTGCAAAAATGTCAGTTTTCGCCTATTTGATCATTTTCCATTAAGTTTACATTGGAATCGCAAACTGTTTCCCAGAGAGTCAAATAACTGCAAAAATGTCAGTTTTCACCTATTTGATCATTTCCCATTAAGTTTACATTGGAATGCCAAACTGTTTCCCAGAGAGTCAAATAACTGCAAAATTGTCAGTTTTCGCCTATTTGGTCATTTCCCATTCAGTTTACATTGGAATTGCAAACTGTTTCCCAGAGAGTCAAATAACTGCTAAAATGTCAGTTTTCGCCTATTTGGTCATTTCCCATTCAGTTTACATTGGAACCGCAAACTGTTTCCCAGAGAATCAAATAACTGCTAAAATGTCAGTTTTCGCCTATTTGGTCATTTCCCATTCAGTTTACATTGGAATTGCAAACTGTTTCCCAGAGAGTCAAGTAACTTCAAAAATGTCAGTTTTCACCTATTTGATCATTTCCCATTAAGTTTACATTGGGATCGCAAACTGTTTCCCAGAGAGTCAAATAACTGCAAAAATGTCAGTTTTCGCCTATTTGATCATTTCCCATTAAGTTTACATTGGAATCGCAAACTGTTTCCCAGAGAGTCAAATAACTGCAAAAATGTCAGTTTTCGCCTATTTGGTCATTTCCCATTCAGTTTACATTGGAATTGCAAAGTCTTTCCCAGAGAGTCAAATAACTGCTAAAATGTCAGTTTTCGCCTATTTGGTCATTTCCCATTCAGTTTACATTGGAACTGCAAACTGTTTCCCAGAGAATCAAATAACTGCTAAAATGTCAGTTTTCGCCTATTTGGTCATTTCCCATTCAGTTTACATTGGAATTGCAAACTGTTTCCCAGAGAATCAAATAACTGCAAAAATGTCAGTTTTCGCCTATTTGGTCATTTCGCATTCAGTTTACATTGGAATCGCAAACTGTTTCCCAGAGAGTCAAATAACTGCAAAAATGTCAGTTTTCACCTATTTGATCATTTCCCATTAAATTTACATTGGAACTGCAAACTGTTTCCCAGAGAGTCAAGTAACTGCAATAATGTCAGTTTTCGCCTATTTGGTCATTTCCCATTCAGTTTACATTGGAATTGCAAACTGTTTCCCAGAGAGTCAAATAACTGCTAAAATGTCAGTTTTCGCCTATTTGATCATTCCCATTAAGCTTACATTGGAATCGCAAACTGTTTCCCAGAGAGTCAAATAACTGCAAAAATGTCAGTTTTCGCCTATTTGGTCATTTCCCATTCAGTTTACATTGGAATTGCAAACTGTTTCCCAGAGAGTCAAATAACTGCTAAAATGTCAGTTTTCGCCTATTTGGTCATTTCCCATTCAGTTTACATTGGAATTGCAAACTGTTTCCCAGAGAGTCAAATAACTGCAAAAATGTCAGTTTTCACCTATTTGATCATTTCCCATTAAGTTTACATTGGAATGCCAAACTGTTTCCCAGAGAGTCAAATAACTGCAAAATTGTCAGTTTTCGCCTATTTGGTCATTTCCCATTCAGTTTACATTGGAATTGCAAACTGTTTCCCAGAGAGTCAAATAACTGCTAAAATGTCAGTTTTCGCCTATTTGGTCATTTCCCATTCAGTTTACATTGGAACCGCAAACTGTTTCCCAGAGAATCAAATAACTGCTAAAATGTCAGTTTTCGCCTATTTGGTCATTTCCCATTCAGTTTACATTGGAATTGCAAACTGTTTCCCAGAGAGTCAAGTAACTTCAAAAATGTCAGTTTTCACCTATTTGATCATTTCCCATTAAGTTTACATTGGGATCGCAAACTGTTTCCCAGAGAGTCAAATAACTGCAAAAATGTCAGTTTTCGCCTATTTGATCATTTCCCATTAAGTTTACATTGGAATCGCAAACTGTTTCCCAGAGAGTCAAATAACTGCAAAAATGTCAGTTTTCGCCTATTTGGTCATTTCCCATTCAGTTTACATTGGAATTGCAAAGTCTTTCCCAGAGAGTCAAATAACTGCTAAAATGTCAGTTTTCGCCTATTTGGTCATTTCCCATTCAGTTTACATTGGAACTGCAAACTGTTTCCCAGAGAATCAAATAACTGCTAAAATGTCAGTTTTCGCCTATTTGGTCATTTCCCATTCAGTTTACATTGGAATTGCAAACTGTTTCCCAGAGAATCAAATAACTGCAAAAATGTCAGTTTTCGCCTATTTGGTCATTTCGCATTCAGTTTACATTGGAATCGCAAACTGTTTCCCAGAGAGTCAAATAACTGCAAAAATGTCAGTTTTCACCTATTTGATCATTTCCCATTAAATTTACATTGGAACTGCAAACTGTTTCCCAGAGAGTCAAGTAACTGCAATAATGTCAGTTTTCGCCTATTTGGTCATTTCCCATTCAGTTTACATTGGAATTGCAAACTGTTTCCCAGAGAGTCAAATAACTGCTAAAATGTCAGTTTTCGCCTATTTGATCATTCCCATTAAGCTTACATTGGAATCGCAAACTGTTTCCCAGAGAGTCAAATAACTGCAAAAATGTCAGTTTTCGCCTATTTGGTCATTTCCCATTCAGTTTACATTGGAATTGCAAACTGTTTCCCAGAGAGTCAAATAACTGCTAAAATGTCAGTTTTCGCCTATTTGGTCATTTCCCATTCAGTTTACATAGGAACTGCAAACTGTTTCCCAGAGAATCAAATAACTGCAAAAATGTCAGTTTTCGCCTATTTGGTCATTTCCCATTCAGTTTACATTGGAATTGCAAACTGTTTCCCATAGTCAAATAACTGCAAAAATGTCAGTTTTCGCCTATTTGGTCATTTCCCATTCAGTTTACATTGGAACTGCAAACTGTTTCCCAGAGAATCAAATAACTGCAAAAATGTCAGTTTTCGCCTATTTGGTCATTTCCCATTCAGTTTACATTGGAACTGCAAACTGTTTCCCAGAGAGTCAAGTAACTGCAAAAATGTCAGTTTTCGCCTATTTGATCATTTCCCATTCAGTTTACATTGGAATTGCAAACTGTTTCCCATAGAGTCAAATAACTGCTAAAATGTCAGTTTTCGCCTATTTGGTCATTTCCCATTCAGTTTACATTGGAATTGCAAACTGTTTCCCATAGAGTCAAATAACTGCTAAAATGTCAGTTTTCGCCTATTTGGTCATTTCCCATTCAGTTTACATTGGAATTGCAAACTGTTTCCCAGAGAGTCAAATAACTGCTAAAATGTCAGTTTTCGCCTATTTGGTCATTTCCCATTCAGTTTACATTGGAATTGCAAACTGTTTCCCAGAGAGTCAAGTAACTTCAAAAATGTCAGTTTTCACCTATTTGATCATTTCCCATTCAGTTTACATTGGAACTGCAAACTGTTTCCCAGAGAGTCAAGTAACTGCAAAAATGTCAGTTTTCGCCTATTTGATCATTTTCCATTAAGTTTACATTGGAATCGCAAACTGTTTCCCAGAGAGTCAAATAACTGCAAAAATGTCAGTTTTCACCTATTTGATCATTTCCCATTCAGTTTACATAGGAACTGCAAACTGTTTCCCAGAGAATCAAATAACTGCAAAAAAGTCAGTTTTCGCCTATTTGGTCATTTCCCATTCAGTTTACATTGGAACTGCAAACTGTTTCCCAGAGAATCAAATAACTGCAAAAATGTCAGTTTTCGCCTATTTGGTCATTTCCCATTCAGTTTACATTGGAATTGCAAACTGTTTCCCATAGTCAAATAACTGCAAAAATGTCAGTTTCCGCCTATTTGGTCATTTCCCATTCAGTTTACATTGGAACTGCAAACTGTTTCCCAGAGAATCAAATAACTGCAAAAATGTCAGTTTTCGTCTATTTGGTCATTTCCCATTCAGTTTACATTGGAACTGCAAACTGTTTCCCAGAGAGTCAAGTAACTGCAAAAATGTCAGTTTTCGCCTATTTGATCATTTTCCATTAAGTTTACATTGGAATCGCAAACTGTTTCCCAGAGAGTCAAATAACTGCAAAAATGTCAGTTTTCACCTATTTGATCATTTCCCATTAAGTTTACATTGGAATGCCAAACTGTTTCCCAGAGAGTCAAATAACTGCAAAATTGTCAGTTTTCGCCTATTTGGTCATTTCCCATTCAGTTTACATTGGAATTGCAAACTGTTTCCCAGAGAGTCAAATAACTGCTAAAATGTCAGTTTTCGCCTATTTGGTCATTTCCCATTCAGTTTACATTGGAACCGCAAACTGTTTCCCAGAGAATCAAATAACTGCTAAAATGTCAGTTTTCGCCTATTTGGTCATTTCCCATTCAGTTTACATTGGAATTGCAAACTGTTTCCCAGAGAGTCAAATAACTGCTAAAATGTCAGTTTTCGCCTATTTGGTCATTTCCCATTCAGTTTACATTGGAATTGCAAACTGTTTCCCAGAGAGTCAAGTAACTGCAAAAATGTCAGTTTTCACCTATTTGATCATTTCCCATTAAGTTTACATTGGGATCGCAAACTGTTTCCCAGAGAGTCAAATAACTGCAAAAATGTCAGTTTTCGCCTATTTGATCATTTCCCATTAAGTTTACATTGGAATCGCAAACTGTTTCCCAGAGAGTCAAATAACTGCAAAAATGTCAGTTTTCGCCTATTTGGTCATTTCCCATTCAGTTTACATTGGAATTGCAAAGTCTTTCCCAGAGAGTCAAATAACTGCTAAAATGTCAGTTTTCGCCTATTTGGTCATTTCCCATTCAGTTTACATTGGAACTGCAAACTGTTTCCCAGAGAATCAAATAACTGCTAAAATGTCAGTTTTCGCCTATTTGGTCATTTCCCATTCAGTTTACATTGGAATTGCAAACTGTTTCCCAGAGAATCAAATAACTGCAAAAATGTCAGTTTTCGCCTATTTGGTCATTTCCCATTCAGTTTACATTGGAATCGCAAACTGTTTCCCAGAGAGTCAAATAACTGCAAAAATGTCAGTTTTCACCTATTTGATCATTTCCCATTAAATTTACATTGGAACTGCAAACTGTTTCCCAGAGAGTCAAGTAACTGCAATAATGTCAGTTTTCGCCTATTTGGTCATTTCCCATTCAGTTTACATTGGAATTGCAAACTGTTTCCCAGAGAGTCAAATAACTGCTAAAATGTCAGTTTTCGCCTATTTGGTCATTTCCCATTCAGTTTACATTGGAATTGCAAACTGTTTCCCAGAGAGTCAAGTAACTTCAAAAATGTCAGTTTTCACCTATTTGATCATTTCCCATTAAGTTTACATTGGGATCGCAAACTGTTTCCCAGAGAGTCAAATAACTGCAAAAATGTCAGTTTTCGCCTATTTGATCATTTCCCATTAAGTTTACATTGGAATCGCAAACTGTTTCCCAGAGAGTCAAATAACTGCAAAAATGTCAGTTTTCGCCTATTTGGTCATTTCCCATTCAGTTTACATTGGAACTGCAAACTGTTTCCCAGAGAGTCAAATAACTGCAAAAATGTCAGTTTTCACCTATTTGATCATTTCCCATTAAATTTACATTGGAACTGCAAACTGTTTCCCAGAGAGTCAAGTAACTGCAATAATGTCAGTTTTCGCCTATTTGGTCATTTCCCATTCAGTTTACATTGGAATTGCAAACTGTTTCCCAGAGAGTCAAATAACTGCTAAAATGTCAGTTTTCGCCTATTTGATCATTCCCATTAAGCTTACATTGGAATCGCAAACTGTTTCCCAGAGAGTCAAATAACTGCAAAAATGTCAGTTTTCGCCTATTTGGTCATTTCCCATTCAGTTTACATTGGAATTGCAAACTGTTTCCCAGAGAGTCAAATAACTGCTAAAATGTCAGTTTTCGCCTATTTGGTCATTTCCCATTCAGTTTACATAGGAACTGCAAACTGTTTCCCAGAGAATCAAATAACTGCAAAAAAGTCAGTTTTCGCCTATTTGGTCATTTCCCATTCAGTTTACATTGGAACTGCAAACTGTTTCCCAGAGAATCAAATAACTGCAAAAATGTCAGTTTTCGCCTATTTGGTCATTTCCCATTCAGTTTACATTGGAATTGCAAACTGTTTCCCATAGTCAAATAACTGCAAAAATGTCAGTTTTCGCCTATTTGGTCATTTCCCATTCAGTTTACATTGGAACTGCAAACTGTTTCCCAGAGAATCAAATAACTGCAAAAATGTCAGTTTTCGCCTATTTGGTCATTTCCCATTCAGTTTACATTGGAACTGCAAACTGTTTCCCAGAGCGTCAAGTAACTGCAAAAATGTCAGTTTTCGCCTATTTGGTCATTTCCCATTCAGTTTACATTGGAATTGCAAACTGTTTCCCATAGAGTCAAATAACTGCTAAAATGTCAGTTTTCGCCTATTTGGTCATTTCCCATTCAGTTTACATTGGAATTGCAAACTGTTTCCCAGAGAGTCAAATAACTGCTAAAATGTCAGTTTTCGCCTATTTGGTCATTTCCCATTCAGTTTACATTGGAATTGCAAACTGTTTCCCAGAGAGTCAAGTAACTTCAAAAATGTCAGTTTTCACCTATTTGATCATTTCCCATTAAGTTTACATTGGGATCGCAAACTGTTTCCCAGAGAGTCAAATAACTGCAAAAATGTCAGTTTTCGCCTATTTGATCATTTCCCATTAAGTTTACATTGGAATCGCAAACTGTTTCCCAGAGAGTCAAATAACTGCAAAAATGTCAGTTTTCGCCTATTTGGTCATTTCCCATTCAGTTTACATTGGAATTGCAAAGTCTTTCCCAGAGAGTCAAATAACTGCTAAAATGTCAGTTTTCGCCTATTTGGTCATTTCCCATTCAGTTTACATTGGAACTGCAAACTGTTTCCCAGAGAATCAAATAACTGCTAAAATGTCAGTTTTCGCCTATTTGGTCATTTCCCATTCAGTTTACATTGGAATTGCAAACTGTTTCCCAGAGAATCAAATAACTGCAAAAATGTCAGTTTTCGCCTATTTGGTCATTTCCCATTCAGTTTACATTGGAATCGCAAACTGTTTCCCAGAGAGTCAAATAACTGCAAAAATGTCAGTTTTCACCTATTTGATCATTTCCCATTAAATTTACATTGGAACTGCAAACTGTTTCCCAGAGAGTCAAGTAACTGCAATAATGTCAGTTTTCGCCTATTTGGTCATTTCCCATTCAGTTTACATTGGAATTGCAAACTGTTTCCCAGAGAGTCAAATAACTGCTAAAATGTCAGTTTTCGCCTATTTGATCATTCCCATTAAGCTTACATTGGAATCGCAAACTGTTTCCCAGAGAGTCAAATAACTGCAAAAATGTCAGTTTTCGCCTATTTGGTCATTTCCCATTCAGTTTACATTGGAATTGCAAACTGTTTCCCAGAGAGTCAAATAACTGCTAAAATGTCAGTTTTCGCCTATTTGGTCATTTCCCATTCAGTTTACATAGGAACTGCAAACTGTTTCCCAGAGAATCAAATAACTGCAAAAAAGTCAGTTTTCGCCTATTTGGTCATTTCCCATTCAGTTTACATTGGAACTGCAAACTGTTTCCCAGAGAATCAAATAACTGCAAAAATGTCAGTTTTCGCCTATTTGGTCATTTCCCATTCAGTTTACATTGGAATTGCAAACTGTTTCCCATAGTCAAATAACTGCAAAAATGTCAGTTTTCGCCTATTTGGTCATTTCCCATTCAGTTTACATTGGAACTGCAAACTGTTTCCCAGAGAATCAAATAACTGCAAAAATGTCAGTTTTCGCCTATTTGGTCATTTCCCATTCAGTTTACATTGGAACTGCAAACTGTTTCCCAGAGAGTCAAGTAACTGCAAAAATGTCAGTTTTCGCCTATTTGATCATTTTCCATTGAGTTTACATTGGAATCGCAAACTGTTTCCCAGAGAGTCAAATAACTGCAAAAATGTCAGTTTTCACCTATTTGATCATTTCCCATTAAGTTTACATTGGAATGCCAAACTGTTTCCCAGAGAGTCAAATAACTGCAAAAATGTCAGTTTTCGCCTATTTGGTCATTTCCCATTCAGTTTACATTGGAATTGCAAACTGTTTCCCAGAGAGTCAAATAACTGCTAAAATGTCAGTTTTCGCCTATTTGGTCATTTCCCATTCAGTTTACATTGGAACCGCAAACTGTTTCCCAGAGAATCAAATAACTGCTAAAATGTCAGTTTTCGCCTATTTGGTCATTTCCCATTCAGTTTACATTGGAATTGCAAACTGTTTCCCAGAGAGTCAAATAACTGCAAAAATGTCAGTTTTCGCCTATTTGATCATTTCCCATTAAGTTTACATTGGAATCGCAAACTGTTTCCCAGAGAGTCAAATAACTGCAAAAATGTCAGTTTTCGCCTATTTGGTCATTTCCCATTCAGTTTACATTGGAATTGCAAAGTCTTTCCCAGAGAGTCAAATAACTGCTAAAATGTCAGTTTTCGCCTATTTGGTCATTTCCCATTCAGTTTACATTGGAACTGCAAACTGTTTCCCAGAGAATCAAATAACTGCTAAAATGTCAGTTTTCGCCTATTTGGTCATTTCCCATTCAGTTTACATTGGAATTGCAAACTGTTTCCTATAGAGTCAAATAACTGCTAAAATGTCAGTTTTCGCCTATTTGGTCATTTCCCATTCAGTTTACATTGGAACCGCAAACTGTTTCCCAGAGAATCAAATAACTGCAAAAAAGTCAGTTTTCGCCTATTTGATCATTTCCCATTCAGTTTACATTGGAATTGCAAACTGTTTCCCATAGAGTCAAATAATTGCTAAAATGTCAGTTTTCGCCTATTTGGTCATTTCCCATTCAGTTTACATTGGAATTGCAAACTGTTTCCCAGAGAGTCAAATAACTGCTAAAATGTCAGTTTTCGCCTATTTGGTCATTTCCCATTCAGTTTACATAGGAACTGCAAACTGTTTCCCAGAGAATCAAATAACTGCAAAAAAGTCAGTTTTCGCCTATTTGGTCATTTCCCATTCAGTTTACATTGGAACTGCAAACTGTTTCCCAGAGAATCAAATAACTGCAAAAATGTCAGTTTTCGCCTATTTGGTCATTTCCCATTCAGTTTACATTGGAATTGCAAACTGTTTCCCATAGTCAAATAACTGCAAAAATGTCAGTTTTCGCCTATTTGGTCATTTCCCATTCAGTTTACATTGGAACTGCAAACTGTTTCCCAGAGAATCAAATAACTGCAAAAATGTCAGTTTTCGCCTATTTGGTCATTTCCCATTCAGTTTACATTGGAACTGCAAACTGTTTCCCAGAGAGTCAAGTAACTGCAAAAATGTCAGTTTTCGCCTATTTGATCATTTTCCATTGAGTTTACATTGGAATCGCAAACTGTTTCCCAGAGAGTCAAATAACTGCAAAAATGTCAGTTTTCACCTATTTGATCATTTCCCATTAAGTTTACATTGGAATGCCAAACTGTTTCCCAGAGAGTCAAATAACTGCAAAAATGTCAGTTTTCGCCTATTTGGTCATTTCCCATTCAGTTTACATTGGAATTGCAAACTGTTTCCCAGAGAGTCAAATAACTGCTAAAATGTCAGTTTTCGCCTATTTGGTCATTTCCCATTCAGTTTACATTGGAACCGCAAACTGTTTCCCAGAGAATCAAATAACTGCTAAAATGTCAGTTTTCGCCTATTTGGTCATTTCCCATTCAGTTTACATTGGAATTGCAAACTGTTTCCCAGAGAGTCAAATAACTGCTAAAATGTCAGTTTTCGCCTATTTGGTCATTTCCCATTCAGTTTACATTGGAATTGCAAACTGTTTCCCAGAGAGTCAAGTAACTTCAAAAATGTCAGTTTTCACCTATTTGATCATTTCCCATTAAGTTTACATTGGGATCGCAAACTGTTTCCCAGAGAGTCAAATAACTGCAAAAATGTCAGTTTTCGCCTATTTGATCATTTCCCATTAAGTTTACATTGGAATCGCAAACTGTTTCCCAGAGAGTCAAATAACTGCAAAAATGTCAGTTTTCGCCTATTTGGTCATTTCCCATTCAGTTTACATTGGAATTGCAAAGTCTTTCCCAGAGAGTCAAATAACTGCTAAAATGTCAGTTTTCGCCTATTTGGTCATTTCCCATTCAGTTTACATTGGAACTGCAAACTGTTTCCCAGAGAATCAAATAACTGCTAAAATGTCAGTTTTCGCCTATTTGGTCATTTCCCATTCAGTTTACATTGGAATTGCAAACTGTTTCCTATAGAGTCAAATAACTGCTAAAATGTCAGTTTTCGCCTATTTGGTCATTTCCCATTCAGTTTACATTGGAACCGCAAACTGTTTCCCAGAGAATCAAATAACTGCAAAAAAGTCAGTTTTCGCCTATTTGATCATTTCCCATTCAGTTTACATTGGAATTGCAAACTGTTTCCCATAGAGTCAAATAATTGCTAAAATGTCAGTTTTCGCATATTTGGTCATTTCCCATTCAGTTTACATTGGAATTGCAAACTGTTTCCTATAGAGTCAAATAACTGCTAAAATGTCAGTTTTCGCCTATTTGGTCATTTCCCATTCAGTTTACATTGGAACCCGCAAACTGTTTCCAAGAGAATCAAATAACTGCAAAAATGTCAGTTTTCGCCTATTTGGTCATTTCCCATTCAGTTTACATTGGAATTGCAAACTGTTTCCCATAGAGTCAAATAACTGCTAAAATGTCAGTTTTCGCCTATTTGGTCATTTCCCATTCAGTTTACATTGGAACTACAAACTGTTTCCCAGAGAATCAAATAACTGCAAAAAAGTCAGTTTTCGCCTATTTGATCATTTCCCATTCAGTTTACATTGGAATTGCAAACTGTTTCCCAGAGAATCAAATAACTGCAAAAATGTCAGTTTTCGCCTATTTGGTCATTTCCCATTCAGTTTACATTGGAACTGCAAACTGTTTCCCAGAGAATCAAATAACTGCAAAAATGTCAGTTTTCGCCTCTTTGGTCATTTCCCATTCAGTTTACATTGGAATTGCAAACTGTTTCCCATAGAGTCAAATAACTGCTAAAATGTCAGTTTTCGCCTATTTGGTCATTTCCCATTCAGTTTACATTGGAACTGCAAACTGTTTCCCAGAGAATCAAATAACTGCAAAAATGTCAGTTTTCGCCTATTTGGTCATTTCCCATTCAGTTTACATTGGAATTGCAAACTGTTTCCCAGAGAGTCAAATAACTGCTAAAATGTCAGTTTTCGCCTATTTGGTCATTTCTCATTCAGTTTACATTCGAACTGCAAACTGTTTCCCAGAGAGTCAAGTAACTGCAAAAATGTCAGTTTTCGCCTATTTGATCATTTCCCGTTAAGTTTAAATTGGAATCGCAAACTGTTTCCCATAGAGTCAAATAACTGCTAAAATGTCAGTTTTCGCCTATTTGATCATTTCCCATTCAGTTTACATTGGAATTGCAAACTGTTTCCCATAGAGTCAAATAATTGCTAAAATGTCAGTTTTCGCATATTTGGTCATTTCCCATTCAGTTTACATTGGAATTGCAAACTGTTTCCTATAGAGTCAAATAACTGCTAAAATGTCAGTTTTCGCCTATTTGGTCATTTCCCATTCAGTTTACATTGGAACCCGCAAACTGTTTCCAAGAGAATCAAATAACTGCAAAAATGTCAGTTTTCGCCTATTTGGTCATTTCCCATTCAGTTTACATTGGAATTGCAAACTGTTTCCCATAGAGTCAAATAACTGCTAAAATGTCAGTTTTCGCCTATTTGGTCATTTCCCATTCAGTTTACATTGGAACTACAAACTGTTTCCCAGAGAATCAAATAACTGCAAAAAAGTCAGTTTTCGCCTATTTGATCATTTCCCATTCAGTTTACATTGGAATTGCAAACTGTTTCCCAGAGAATCAAATAACTGCAAAAATGTCAGTTTTCGCCTATTTGGTCATTTCCCATTCAGTTTACATTGGAACTGCAAACTGTTTCCCAGAGAATCAAATAACTGCAAAAATGTCAGTTTTCGCCTCTTTGGTCATTTCCCATTCAGTTTACATTGGAATTGCAAACTGTTTCCCATAGAGTCAAATAACTGCTAAAATGTCAGTTTTCGCCTATTTGGTCATTTCCCATTCAGTTTACATTGGAACTGCAAACTGTTTCCCAGAGAATCAAATAACTGCAAAAATGTCAGTTTTCGCCTATTTGGTCATTTCCCATTCAGTTTACATTGGAATTGCAAACTGTTTCCCAGAGAGTCAAATAACTGCTAAAATGTCAGTTTTCGCCTATTTGGTCATTTCTCATTCAGTTTACATTCGAACTGCAAACTGTTTCCCAGAGAGTCAAGTAACTGCAAAAATGTCAGTTTTCGCCTATTTGATCATTTCCCGTTAAGTTTAAATTGGAATCGCAAACTGTTTCCCATAGAGTCAAATAACTGCTAAAATGTCAGTTTTCGCCTATTTGATCATCTCCCATTAAGTTTACATTGGAATCGCAAACTGTTTCCCAGAGATTCAAATAAATGCAAAAATGTCAGTTTTTCGCCTATTTGGTCTCCCATTCAGTTTACATTGGAATTGCAAACTGTTTCCCAGAGAGTCAAATAACTGCTAAAATGTCAGTTTTCGCCTATTTGGTCATTTCCCATTCAGTTTACATTGGAATTGCAAACTGTTTCCCAGAGAGTCAAATAACTGCTAAAATGTCAGTTTTCTCCTATTTGGTCATTTCCCATTCAGTTTACATAGGAACTGCAAACTGTTTCCCAGAGAATCAAATAACTGCTAAAATGTCAGTTTTCGCCTATTTGGTCATTTCCCATTCAGTTTACATTGGAACTGCAAACAGTTTCCCAGAGAATCAAATAACTGCAAAAATGTCAGTTTTCGCCTATTTGGTCATTTCCCATTCAGTTTACATTGGAATTGCAAACTGTTTCCCATAGAGTCAAATAACTGCTAAAATGTCAGTTTTCGCCTATTTGGTCATTTCCCATTCAGTTTACATTGGAATTGCAAACTGTTTCCCATAGAGTCAAATAACTGCTAAAATGTCAGTTTTCGCCTATTTGGTCATTTCCCATTCAGTTTACATTGGAACTGCAAACTGTTTCCCAGAGAGTCAAGTAACTGCAAAAATGTCAGTTTTCGCCTATTTGATCATTTTCCATTAAGTTTACATTGGAATCGCAAACTGTTTCCCAGAGAGTCAAATAACTGCAAAAATGTCAGTTTTCACCTATTTGATCATTTCCCATTAAGTTTACATTGGAATGCCAAACTGTTTCCCAGAGAGTCAAATAACTGCAAAAATGTCAGTTTTCGCCTATTTGATCATTTTCCATTAAGTTTACATTGGAATCACAATCTGTTTCCCAGAGAGTCAAATAACTGCAAAAATGTCAGTTTTCACCTATTTGATCATTTCCCATTAAGTTTACATTGGAATTGCAAACTGTTTCCCAGAGAGTCAAATAACTGCTAAAATGTCAGTTTTCGCCTATTTGATCATTTCCCCTTAAGTTTACATTGGAATCGCAAACTGTTTCCCAGAGAGTCAAATAACTGCTAAAATGTCAGTTTTCGTCTATTTGGTCATTTCCCATTCAGTTTACATTGGAACTGCGAACTGTTTCCCAGAGAATCAAATAACTGCAAAAATGTCAGTTTTCGCCTATTTGGTCATTTCCCATTCAGTTTACACTGGAATTGCAAACTGTTTCCCAGAGAGTCAAATAACTGCTAAAATGTCAGTTTTCGCCTATTTGGTCATTTCCCATTCAGTTTACATAGGAACTGCAAACTGTTTCCCAGAGAATCAAATAACTGCAAAAATGTCAGTTTTCGCCTATTTCGTCATTTCCCTTACAGTTTACATAGGAACTGCAAACTGTTTCCCAGAGAATCAAATAACTGCAAAAATGTCAGTTTTCGCCTATTTCGTCATTTCTCATTCAGTTTACATTGGAACTGTAAACTGTTTCCCAGAAAATCAAATAACTGCTAAAATGTCAGTTTTCGCCTATTTGGTCATTTCCCATTCAGTTTACATCGGAACTGCAAAGTGTTTCCCAGAGAGTCAAAAAACTGCTAAAATGTCAGTTTTCGCCGATTTGGTCATTTCCCATTCAGTTTACATTGGAACTGCAAACTGTTTCCCAGAGAGTCAAGTAACTGCAAAATTGTCAGTTTTCGCCTATTTGATCATTTTCCATTAAGTTTACATTGGAATCGCAAACTGTTTCCCAGAGAGTCAAATAACTGCAAAAATGTCAGTTTTCACCTATTTGATCATTTCCCATTAAGTTTACATTGGAATGCCAAACTGTTTCCCAGAGAGTCAAATAACTGCAAAAATGTCAGTTTCCGCCTATTTGGTCATTTCCCATTCAGTTTACATTGGAACTACAAACTGTTTCCCAGAGAATCAAATAACTGCAAAAAAGTCAGTTTTCGCCTATTTGATCATTTCCCATTCAGTTTACATTGGAATTGCAAACTGTTTCCCAGAGAATCAAATAACTGCAAAAATGTCAGTTTTCGCCTATTTGGTCATTTCCCATTCAGTTTACATTGGAACTGCAAACTGTTTCCCAGAGAATCAAATAACTGCTAAAATGTCAGTTTTCGCCTATTTGGTCATTTCCCATTCAGTTTACATTGGAATTGCAAACTGTTTCCCATAGAGTCAAATAACTGCTAAAATGTCAGTTTTCGCCTATTTGGTCATTTCCCATTCAGTTTACATTGGAACTGCAAACTGTTTCCCAGAGAATCAAATAACTGCAAAAAAGTCAGTTTTCGCCTATTTGGTCATTTCCCATTCAGTTTACATTGGAACTGCAAACTGTTTCCCAGAGAATCAAATAACTGCAAAAATGTCAGTTTTCGCCTATTTGGTCATTTCCCATTCAGTTTACATTGGAATTGCAAACTGTTTCCAATAGTCAAATAACTGCAAAAATGTCAGTTTTCGCCTATTTGGTCATTTCCCATTCAGTTTACATTGGAACTGCAAACTGTTTCCCAGAGAATCAAATAACTGCAAAAATGTCAGTTTTCGCCTATTTGGTCATTTCCCATTCAGTTTACATTGGAATTGCAAACTGTTTCCCAGAGAGTCAAATAACTGCTAAAATGTCAGTTTTCGCCTATTTGGTCATTTCTCATTCAGTTTACATTCGAACTGCAAACTGTTTCCCAGAGAGTCAAGTAACTGCAAAAATGTCAGTTTTCGCCTATTTGATCATTTCCCGTTAAGTTTACATTGGAATCGCAAACTGTTTCCCATAGAGTCAAATAACTGCTAAAATGTCAGTTTTCGCCTATTTGATCATCTCCCATTAAGTTTACATTGGAATCGCAAACTGTTTCCCAGAGAGTCAAATAAATGCAAAAATGTCAGTTTTTCGCCTATTTGGTCTCCCATTCAGTTTACATTGGAATTGCAAACTGTTTCCCAGAGAGTCAAATAACTGCTAAAATGTCAGTTTTCGCCTATTTGGTCATTTCCCATTCAGTTTACATTGGAATTGCAAACTGTTTCCCAGAGAGTCAAATAACTGCTAAAATGTCAGTTTTCTCCTATTTGGTCATTTCCCATTCAGTTTACATAGGAACTGCAAACTGTTTCCCAGAGAATCAAATAACTGCAAAAATGTCAGTTTTCGCCTATTTCGTCATTTCTCATTCAGTTTACATTGGAACTGCAAACTGTTTCCCAGAAAATCAAATAACTGCTAAAATGTCAGTTTTCGCCTATTTGGTCATTTCCCATTCAGTTTACATCGGAACTGCAAAGTGTTTCCCAGAGAGTCAAATAACTGCTAAAATGTCAGTTTTCACCTATTTGATCATTTCCCATTAAGTTTACATTGGAATTGCAAACTGTTTCCCAGAGAGTCAAATAACTGCTAAAATGTCAGTTTTCGCCTATTTGGTCATTTCCCATTCAGTTTACATTGGAACTGCAAACTGTTTCCCAGAGAATCAAATAACTGCAAAAATGTCAGTTTTCGCCTATTTGGTCATTTCCCATTCAGTTTACATTGGAATTGCAAACTGTTTCCCATAGAGTCAAATAACTGCTAAAATGTCAGTTTTCGCCTATTTGGTCATTTCCCATTCAGTTTACATTGGAATTGCAAACTGTTTCCCATAGAGTCAAATAACTGCTAAAATGTCAGTTTTCGCCTATTTGGTCATTTCCCATTCAGTTTACATTGGAACTGCAAACTGTTTCCCAGAGAGTCAAGTAACTGCAAAAATGTCAGTTTTAGCCTATTTGATCATTTTCCATTAAGTTTACATTGGAATCGCAAACTGTTTCCCAGAGAGTCAAATAACTGCAAAAATGTCAGTTTTCACCTATTTGATCATTTCCCATTAAGTTTACATTGGAATGCCAAACTGTTTCCCAGAGAGTCAAATAACTGCAAAAATGTCAGTTTTCGCCTATTTGATCATTTTCCATTAAGTTTACATTGGAATCACAATCTGTTTCCCAGAGAGTCAAATAACTGCAAAAATGTCAGTTTTCACCTATTTGATCATTTCCCATTAAGTTTACATTGGAATTGCAAACTGTTTCCCAGAGAGTCAAATAACTGCTAAAATGTCAGTTTTCGCCTATTTGATCATTTCCCCTTAAGTTTACATTGGAATCGCAAACTGTTTCCCAGAGAGTCAAATAACTGCTAAAATGTCAGTTTTCGTCTATTTGGTCATTTCCCATTCAGTTTACATAGGAACTGCAAACTGTTTCCCAGAGAATCAAATAACTGCAAAAATGTCAGTTTTCGCCTATTTCGTCATTTCCCATACAGTTTACATAGGAACTGCAAACTGTTTCCCAGAGAATCAAATAACTGCAAAAATGTCAGTTTTCGCCTATTTCGTCATTTCTCATTCAGTTTACATTGGAACTGCAAACTGTTTCCCAGAAAATCAAATAACTGCTAAAATGTCAGTTTTCGCCTATTTGGTCATTTCCCATTAAGTTTACATCGGAACTGCAAAGTGTTTCCCAGAGAGTCAAATAACTGCTAAAATGTCAGTTTTCGCCGATTTGGTCATTTCCCATTCAGTTTACATTGGAACTGCAAACTGTTTCCCAGAGAGTCAAGTAACTGCAAAAATGTCAGTTTTCGCCTATTTGATCATTTTCCATTAAGTTTACATTGGAATCGCAAACTGTTTCCCAGAGAGTCAAATAACTGCAAAAATGTCAGTTTTCACCTATTTGATCATTTCCCATTAAGTTTACATTGGAATGCCAAACTGTTTCCCAGAGAGTCAAATAACTGCAAAATGTCAGTTTTCGCCTATTTGGTCATTTCCCATTCAGTTTACATTGGAATTGCAAACTGTTTCCCAGAGAGTCAAATAACTGCTAAAATGTCAGTTTTCGCCTATTTGGTCATTTCCCATTCAGTTTACATTGGAACTGCAAACTGTTTCCCAGAGAATCAAATAACTGCAAAAATGTCAGTTTTCGCCTATTTGGTCATTTCCCATTCAGTTTACATTGGAATTGCAAACTGTTTCCCATAGAGTCAAATAACTGCTAAAATGTCAGTTTTCGCCTATTTGGTCATTTCCCATTCAGTTTACATTGGAATTGCAAACGGTTTCCCATAGAGTCAAATAACTGCTAAAATGTCAGTTTTCGCCTATTTGGTCATTTCCCATTCAGTTTACATTGGAACTGCAAACTGTTTCCCAGAGAGTCAAGTAACTGCAAAAATGTCAGTTTTCGCCTATTTGGTCATTTCCCATTCAGTTTACATAGGAACTGCAAACTGTTTCCCAGAGAATCAAATAACTGCAAAAATGTCAGTTTTCGCCTATTTCGTCATTTCTCATTCAGTTTACATTGGAACTGCAAACTGTATCCCAGAAAATCAAATAACTGCTAAAATGTCAGTTTTCGCCGATTTGGTCATTTCCCACTCAGTTTACATTGGAACTGCAAACTGTTTCCCAGAGAGTCAAGTAACTGCAAAAATGTCAGTTTTCGCCTATTTGATCATTTTCCATTAAGTTTACATTGGAATCGCAAACTGTTTCCCAGAGAGTCAAATAACTGCAAAAATGTCAGTTTTCACCTATTTGATCATTTCCCATTAAGTTTACATTGGAATGCCAAACTGTTTCCCAGAGAGTCAAATAACTGCAAAAATGTCAGTTTTCGCCTATTTGGTCATTTCCCATTCAGTTTACATTGGAATTGCAAACTGTTTCCCAGAGAGTCAAATAACTGCTAAAATGTCAGTTTTCGCCTATTTGGTCATTTCCCATTCAGTTTACATTGGAACTGCAAACTGTTTCCCAGAGAATCAAATAACTGCAAAAATGTCAGTTTTCGCCTATTTGGTCATTTCCCATTCAGTTTACATTGGAATTGCAAACTGTTTCCCATAGAGTCAAATAACTGCTAAAATGTCAGTTTTCGCCTATTTGGTCATTTCCCATTCAGTTTACATTGGAATTGCAAACTGTTTCCCATAGAGTCAAATAACTGCTAAAATGTCAGTTTTCGCCTATTTGGTCATTTCCCATTCAGTTTACATTGGAACTGCAAACTGTTTCCCAGAGAGTCAAGTAACTGCAAAAATGTCAGTTTTAGCCTATTTGATCATTTTCCATTAAGTTTACATTGGAATCGCAAACTGTTTCCCAGAGAGTCAAATAACTGCAAAAATGTCAGTTTTCACCTATTTGATCATTTCCCATTAAGTTTACATTGGAATGCCAAACTGTTTCCCAGAGAGTCAAATAACTGCAAAAATGTCAGTTTTCGCCTATTTGGTCATTTCCCATTCAGTTTACATTGGAACCGCAAACTGTTTCCCAGAGAATCAAATAACTGCTAAAATGTCAATTTTCGCCTATTTGGTCATTTCCCATTCAGTTTACATTGGAATTGCAAACTGTTTCCCAGAGAGTCAAATAACTGCTAAAATGTCAGTTTTCGCCTATTTGGTCATTTCTCATTCAGTTTACATTGGAACTGCAAACTGTTTCCCAGAGAGTCAAGTAACTTCAAAAATGTCAGTTTTCACCTATTTGATCATTTCCCATTAAGTTTACATTGGGATCGCAAACTGTTTCTCAGAGAGTCAAATAACTGCAAAAATGTCAGTTTTCGCCTATTTGATCATTTCCCATTAAGTTTACATTGGAATCGCAAACTGTTTCCCAGAGAGTCAAATAACTGCAAAAATGTCAGTTTTCGCCTATTTGGTCATTTCCCATTCAGTTTACATTGGAATTGCAAACTATTTCCCAGAGAGTCAAATAACTGCTAAAATGTCAGTTTTCGCCTATTTGGTCATTTCCCATTCAGTTTACATTGGAACTGCAAACTGTTTCCCGGAGAATCAAATAACTGCAAAAATGTCAGTTTTCGCCTATTTGATCATTTTCCATTAAGTTTACATTGGAATCGCAAACTGTTTCCCAGAGAGTCAAATAACTGCAAAAATGTCAGTTTTCGCCTATTTGATCATTTTCCATTAAGTTTACATTGGAATCACAATCTGTTTCCCAGAGAGTCAAATAACTGCAAAAATGTCAGTTTTCACCTATTTGATCATTTCCCATTAAGTTTACATTGGAATTGCAAACTGTTTCCCAGAGAGTCAAATAACTGCTAAAATGTCAGTTTTCGCCTATTTGATCATTTCCCCTTAAGTTTACATTGGAATCGCAAACTGTTTCCCAGAGAGTCAAATAACTGCTAAAATGTCAGTTTTCGTCTATTTGGTCATTTCCCATTCAGTTTACATAGGAACTGCGAACTGTTTCCCAGAGAATCAAATAACTGCAAAAATGTCAGTTTTCGCCTATTTGGTCATTTCCCATTCAGTTTACATTGGAATTGCAAACTGTGTCCCGGAGAGTCAAATAACTGCTAAAATGTCAGTTTTCGCCTATTTGGTCATTTCCCATTCAGTTTACATTGGAACTGCAAACTCTTTCCCGGAGAATCAAATAACTGCAAAAATGTCAGTTTTCGCCTATTTGGTCATTTCCCATTCAGTTTACATTGGAATTGCAAACTGTTTCCCAGAGAGTCAAATAACTGCTAAAATGTCAGTTTTCGCCTATTTGGTCATTTCCCATTCAGTTTACATTGGAATTGCAAACTGTTTCCCAGAGAATCAAATAACTGCAAAAATGTCAGTTTTCGCCTATTTCGTCATTTCCCATACAGTTTACATTGGAACTGCAAACTGTTTCCCAGAGATTCAAATAACTGCAAAAAAGTCAGTTTTCGCCTATTTGGTCATTTCCCATTCAGTTTACATTGGAACTGCAAACTGTTTCCCAGAGAATCAAATAACTGTAAAAATGTCAGTTTTCGCTTATTTGGTCATTTCCCATTCAGTTTACATTGGAATTGCATACTGTTTCCCATAGTCAAATAACTGCAAAAATGTCAGTTTTCGCCTATTTGGTCATTTCCCATTCAGTTTACATTGGAACTGCAAACTGTTTCCCAGAGAGTCAAGTAACTGCAAAAATGTCAGTTTTCGCCTATTTGATCATTTTCCATTAAGTTTACATTGGAATCGCAAACTGTTTCCCAGAGAGTCAAATAACTGCAAAAATGTCAGTTTTCACCTATTTGATCATTTCCCATTAAGTTTACATTGGAATGCCAAACTGTTTCCCAGAGAGTCAAATAACTGCAAAAATGTCAGTTTTCGCCTATTTGGTCATTTCCCATTCAGTTTACATTGGAATTGCAAACTGTTTCCCAGAGAGTCAAATAACTGCTAAAATGTCAGTTTTCGCCTATTTGGTCATTTCCCATTCAGTTTACATTGGAACTGCAAACTGTTTCCCAGAGAATCAAATAACTGCAAAAAAGTCAGTTTTCGCCTATTTGGTCATTTCCCATTCAGTTTACATTGGAACTGCAAACTGTTTCCCAGAGAATCAAATAACTGCAAAAATGTCAGTTTTCGCCTATTTGGTCATTTCCCATTCAGTTTACATTGGAATTGCAAACTGTTTCCCAGAGTCAAATAACTGCAAAAATGTCAGTTTTCGCCTATTTGGTCATTTCCCATTCAGTTTACATTGGAACTGCAAACTGTTTCCCAGAGAATCAAATAACTGCAAAAATGTCAGTTTTCGCCTATTTGGTCATTTCCCATTCAGTTTACATTGGAATCGCAAACTGTTTCCCAGAGAGTCAAATAACTGCAAAAATGTCAGTTTTCACCTACTTGATCATTTCCCATTAAATTTACATTGGAACTGCAAACTGTTTCCCAGAGAGTCAAGTAACTGCAAAAATGTCAGTTTTCGCCTATTTGGTCATTTCCCATTCAGTTTACATTGGAATTGCAAACTGTTTCCCAGAGAGTCAAATAACTGCTAAAATGTCAGTTTTCGCCTATTTGATCATTCCCATTAAGCTTACATTGGAATCGCAAACTGTTTCCCAGAGAGTCAAATAACTGCAAAAATGTCAGTTTTCGCCTATTTGGTCATTTCCCATTCAGTTTACATTGGAATTGCAAACTGTTTCCCAGAGAGTCAAATAACTGCTAAAATGTCAGTTTTCGCCTATTTGGTCATTTCCCATTCAGTTTACATAGGAACTGCAAACTGTTTCCCAGAGTATCAAATAACTGCAAAAAAGTCAGTTTTCGCCTATTTGGTCATTTCCCATTTAGTTTACATTGGAACTGCAAACTGTTTCCCAGAGAATCAAATAACTGCAAAAATGTCAGTTTTCGCCTATTTGGTCATTTCCCATTCAGTTTACATTGGAATCGCAAACTGTTTCCCAGAGAGTCAAATAACTGCTAAAATGACAGTTTTCGCCTATTTGATCATTTCCCATTAAGTTTACATTGGAATCGCAAACTGTTTCCCAGAGAGTCAAATAAATGCAAAAATTTCAGTTTTTCGCCTATTTGGTCATTTCCCATTCAGTTTACATTGGAATTGCAAACAGTTTCCCAGAGAGTCAAATAACTGCTAAAATGTCAGTTTTCGCCTATTTGGTCATTTGCCATTCAGTTTACATTGGAATTGCAAACTGTTTCCCAGAGAGTCAAATAACTGCTAAAATGTCAGTTTTCTCCTATTTGGTCATTTCCCATTCAGTTTACATTGGAACTGCAAACTGTTTCCCAGAGAATCAAATAACTGCAAAAATGTCAGTTTTCGCCTATTTCGTCATTTCTCATTCAGTTTACATTGGAACTGCAAACTGTTTCCCAGAAAATCAAATAACTGCTAAAATGTCAGTTTTCGCCTATTTGGTCGTTTCCCATTCAGTTTACATTGGAACTGCAAACTGTTTTCCAGAGAGTCAAGTAACTGCAAAAATGTCAGTTTTCGCCTATTTGATCATTTTCCATTAAGTTTACAATGGAATCGCAAACTGTTTCCCAGAGAGTCAAATAACTGCAAAAATGTCAGTTTTCACCTATTTGATCATTTCCCATTAAGTTTACATTTTAATGCCAAACTGTTTCCCAGAGAGTCAAATAACTTCAAAAATGTCAGTTTTCGCCTATTTGGTCATTTCCCATTCAGTTTACATTGGAATTGCAAACTGTTTCCCAGAGAGTCAAATAACTGCTAAAATGTCAGTTTTCGCCTATTTGGTCATTTCCCATTCAGTTTACATTGGAACCGCAAACTGTTTCCCAGAGAATCAAATAACTGCTAAAATGTCAGTTTTCGCCTATTTGGTCATTTCCCATTCAGTTTACATTGGAATTGCAAACTGTTTCCCAGAGAGTCAAATAACTGCTAAAATGTCAGTTTTCGCCTATTTGGTCATTTCTCATTCAGTTTACATTGGAACTGCAAACTGTTTCCCAGAGAGTCAAGTAACTTCAAAAATGTCAGTTTTCACCTATTTGGTCATTTCCCATTAAGTTTACATTGGGATCGCAAACTGTTTCCCAGAGAGTCAAATAACTGCAAAAATGTCAGTTTTCGCCTATTTGATCATTTCCCATTAAGTTTACATTGGAATCGCAAACTGTTTCCCAGAGAGTCAAATAACTGCAAAAATGTCAGTTTTCGCCTATTTGGTCATTTCCCATTCAGTTTACATTGGAATTGCAAACTCTTTCCCAGAGAGTCAAATAACTGCTAAAATGTCAGTTTTCGCCTATTTGGTCATTTCCCATTCAATTTACATTGGAACTGCAAACTGTTTCCCAGAGAATCAAATAACTGCAAAAATGTCAGTTTTCGCCTATTTGGTCATTTCCCATTCAGTTTACATTGGAATTGCAAACTGTTTCCCATAGAGTCAAATAACTGCTAAAATGTCAGTTTTCGCCTATTTGGTCATTTCCCATTCAGTTTACATTGGAACTGCAAACTGTTTCCCAGAGAATCAAATAACTGCAAAAAAGTCAGTTTTCGCCTATTTGATCATTTCCCATTCAGTTTACATTGGAATTGCAAACTGTTTCCCATAGAGTCAAATAATTGCTAAAATGTCAGTTTTCGCCTATTTGGTCATTTCCCATTCAGTTTACATTGGAATTGCAAACTGTTTCCTATAGAGTCAAATAACTGCTAAAATGTCAGTTTTCGCCTATTTGGTCATTTCCCATTCAGTTTACATTGGAACCCGCAAACTGTTTCCCAGAGAATCAAATAACTGCAAAAATGTCAGTTTTCGCCTATTTGGTCATTTCCCATTCAGTTTACATTGGAATTGCAAACTGTTTCCCATAGAGTCAAATAACTGCTAAAATGTCAATTTTCGCCTATTTGGTCATTTCCCATTCAGTTTACATTGGAACTACAAACTGTTTCCCAGAGAATCAAATAACTGCAAAAAAGTCAGTTTTCGCCTATTTGATCATTTCCCATTCAGTTTACATTGGATTTGCAAACTGTTTCCCAGAGAATCAAATAACTGCAAAAATGTCAGTTTTCGCCTATTTGGTCATTTCCCATTCAGTTTACATTGGAACTGCAAACTGTTTCCCAGAGAATCAAATAACTGCTAAAATGTCAGTTTTCGCCTATTTGGTCATTTCCCATTCAGTTTACATTGGAACCGCAAACTGTTTCCCAGAGAATCAAATAACTGCTAAAATGTCAGTTTTCGCCTATTTGGTCATTTCGCATTCAGTTTACATTGGAATTGCAAACTGTTTCCAATAGTCAAATAACTGCAAAAATGTCAGTTTTCGCCTATTTGGTCATTTCCCATTCAGTTTACATTGGAACTGCAAACTGTTTCCCAGAGAGTCAAATAACTGCTAAAATGTCAGTTTTCGCCTATTTGGTCATTTCTCATTCAGTTTACATTCGAACTGCAAACTGTTTCCCAGAGAGTCAAGTAACTGCAAAAATGTCAGTTTTCGCCTATTTGATCATTTCCCGTTAAGTTTACATTGGAATCGCAAACTGTTTCCCATAGAGTCAAATAACTGCTAAAATGTCAGTTTTCGCCTATTTGATCATTTCCCATTAAGTTTACATTGGAATCGCAAACTGTTTCCCAGAGAGTCAAATAAATGCAAAAATGTCAGTTTTTCGCCTATTTCGTCTCCCATTCAGTTTACATTGGAATTGCAAACTGTTTCCCAGAGAGTCAAATAACTGCTAAAATGTCAGTTTTCTCCTATTTGGTCATTTCCCATTCAGTTTACATAGGAACTGCAAACTGTTTCCCAGAGAATCAAATAACTGCAAAAATGTCAGTTTTCGCCTATTTCGTCATTTCCCATTCAGTTTACATTGGAACTACAAACTGTTTCCCAGAGAATCAAATAACTGCAAAAAAAGTCAGTTTTCGCCTATTTGATCATTTCCCATTCAGTTTACATTGGAATTGCAAACTGTTTCCCAGAGAATCAAATAACTGCAAAAATGTCAGTTTTCGCCTATTTGGTCATTTCCCATTCAGTTTACATTGGAACTGCAAACTGTTTCCCAGAGAATCAAATAACTGCTAAAATGTCAGTTTTCGCCTATTTGGTCATTTCCCATTCAGTTTACATTGGAATTGCAAACTGTTTCCCATAGAGTCAAATAACTGCTAAAATGTCAGTTTTCGCCTATTTGGTCATTTCCCATTCAGTTTACATTGGAACTGCAAACTGTTTCTCAGAGAATCAAATAACTGCAAAAAAGTCAGTTTTCGCCTATTTGGTCATTTCCCATTCAGTTTACATTGGAACTGCAAACTGTTTCCCAGAGAATCAAATAACTGCAAAAATGTCAGTTTTCGCCTATTTGGTCATTTCCCATTCAGTTTACATTGGAATTGCAAACTGTTTCCAATAGTCAAATAACTGCAAAAATGTCAGTTTTCGCCTATTTGGTCATTTCCCATTCAGTTTACATTGGAACTGCAAACTGTTTCCCAGAGAGTCAAATAACTGCTAAAATGTCAGTTTTCGCCTATTTGGTCATTTCTCATTCGGTTTACATTCGAACTGCAAACTGTTTCCCAGAGAGTCAAGTAACTGCAAAAATGTCAGTTTTCGCCTATTTGATCATTTCCCGTTAAGTTTACATTGGAATCGCAAACTGTTTCCCATAGAGTCAAATAACTGCTAAAATGTCAGTTTTCGCCTATTTGATCATTTCCCATTAAGTTTACATTGGAATCGCAAACTGTTTCCCAGAGAGTCAAATAAATGCAAAAATGTCAGTTTTTCGCCTATTTCGTCTCCCATTCAGTTTACATTGGAATTGCAAACTGTTTCCCAGAGAGTCAAATAACTGCTAAAATGTCAGTTTTCGCCTATTTGGTCATTTCCCATTCAGTTTACATTGGAATTGCAAACTGTTTCCCAGAGAGTCAAATAACTGCTAAAATGTCAGTTTTCTCCTATTTGGTCATTTCCCATTCAGTTTACATAGGAACTGCAAACTGTTTCCCAGAGAATCAAATAACTGCAAAAATGTCAGTTTTCGCCTATTTCGTCATTTCTCATTCAGTTTACATTGGAACTGCAAACTGTTTCCCAGAAAATCAAATAACTGCTAAAATGTCAGTTTTCGCCTATTTGGTCATTTCCCATTCAGTTTACATCGGAACTGCAAAGTGTTTCCCAGAGAGTCAAATAACTGCTAAAATGTCAGTTTTCGCCGATTTGGTCATTTCCCATTCAGTTTACATCGGAACTGCAAAGTGTTTCCCATAGAGTCAAATAACTGCTAAAATGTCAGTTTTCGCCTATTTGATCATTTTCCATTAAGTTTACATTGGAATCGCAAACTGTTTCCCAGAGAGTCAAATAACTGCAAAAATGTCAGTTTTCACATATTTGGTCATTTCCCATTCAGTTTACATTGGGAAACAGTTTGCAATTCCAATGTAAACTGAATGGGAAATAACCATATAGGCGAAAACTGACATTTTAGCAGTTATTTGACTCTATGGGAAACAGTTTGCAATTCCAATGTAAACTGAATGGGAAATGACCAAATAGGCGAAAACTGACATTTTAGCAGTTATTTGATTCTCTGGTAAACAGTTTGCAGTTCCAATGTAAACTGAATGGGAAATGACGAAATAGGCGAAAACTGACATTTTAGCAGTTATTTGACTCTCTGGGAAACAGTTTGCAATTCCAATGTAAACTGAATGGGAAATGACCAAATAGGCGAAAACTGACATTTTAGCAGTTATTTGACTCTCTGGGAAACAGTTTGCAATTCCAATGTAAACTGAATGGGAAATGACCAAATAGGCGAAAACTGACATTTTAGCAGTTATTTGACTCTCTGGGAAACAGTTTGCAATTCCAATGTAAACTGAATGGGAAATGACCAAATAGGCGAAAACTGACATTTTTGCAGTTATTTGACTCTATGGGAAACAGTTTGCAATTCCAATGTAAACTGAATGGGAAATGACCAAATAGGCGAAAACTGACATTTTTGCAGTTATTTGATTTTCTGGGAAACAGTTTGCAGTTCCAATGTAAACTGAATGGGAAATGACCAAATAGGCGAAAACTGACATTTTAGCAGTTATTTGACTCTTTGGGAAACAGTTTGCAATTCCAATGTAAACTGAATGGGAAATGACCAAATAGACGAAAACTGACATTTTAGCAGTTATTTGACTCTATGGGAAACAGTTTGCAATTCCAATGTAAACTGAATGGGAAATGACCAAATAGGGGAAAACTGACATTTTAGCAGTTATTTGATTCTCTGGGAAACAGTTTGCAGTTCCAATGTAAACTGAATGGGAAATGACCAAATAGGCGAAAACTGACATTTTAGCAGTTATTTGACTCTCTGGGAAACAGTTTGCAATTCCAATGTAAACTGAATGGGAAATGACCAAATAGGCGAAAACTGACATTTTTGCAGACTCTATGGGAAACAGTTTGCAATTCCAATGTAAACTGAATGGGAAATGACCAAATAGGCGAAAACTGACATTTTAGCAGTTATTTGACTCTCTGGGACGCAGTTTGCAATTCCAATGTAAACTGAATGGGAAATGACCAAATAGGCGAAAACTGACATTTTTGCAGTTATTTGACTCTATGGGAAACAGTTTGCAATTCCAATGTAAACTGAATGGGAAATGACCAAATAGGCGAAAACTGACATTTTAGCAGTTATTTGATTCTCTGGGAAACAGTTTGCAGTTCCAATGTAAACTGAATGGGAAATGACCAAATAGGCGAAAACTGACATTTTTGCAGTTATTTGACTCTATGGGAAACAGTTTGCAATTCCAATGTAAACTGAATGGGAAATGACCAAATAGGCGAAAACTGACATTTTAGCAGTTATTTGATTCTCTGGGAAAAAGTTTGCAGTTCCAATGTAAACTGAATGGGAAATGACCAAATAGGCGAAAACTGACATTTTAGCAGTTATTTGACTCTATGGGAAACAGTTTGCAATTCCAATGTAAACTGAATGGGAAATGACCAAATAGGCGAAAACTGACATTTTAGCAGTTATTTGACTCTCTAGGAAACAGTTTGCAATTCCAATGTAAACTGAATGGGAAATGACCAAATAGGCGAAAACTGACATTTTAGCAGTTATTTGACTCTATGGGAAAGAGTTTGCAATTCCAATGTAAACTGAATGGGAAATGACCAAATAGGCGAAAACTGACATTTTAGCAGTTATTTGACTCTCTGGGAAACAGTTTGCAATTCCAATGTAAACTGAATGGGAAATGACCAAATAGGCGAAAACTGACATTTTAGCAGTTATTTGACTCTCTGGGAAACAGTTTGCAATTCCAATGTAAACTGAATGGGAAATGACCAAATAGGCGAAAACTGACATTTTTGCAGTTATTTGACTCTATGGGAAACAGTTTGCAATTCCAATGTAAACTGAATGGGAAATGACCAAATAGGCGAAAACTGACATTTTTGCAGTTATTTGATTCTCTGGGAAACAGTTTGCAGTTCCAATGTAAACTGAATGGGAAATGACCAAATAGGCGAAAACTGACATTTTAGCAGTTATTTGACTCTATGGGAAACAGTTTGCAATTCCAATGTAAACTGAATGGGAAATGACCAAATAGGCGAAAACTGACATTTTAGCAGTTATTTGACTCTATGGGAAACAGTTTGCAATTCCAATGTAAACTGAATGGGAAATGACCAAATAGGCGAAAACTGACATTTTAGCAGTTATTTGATTCTCTGGGAAACAGTTTGCAGTTCCAATGTAAACTGAATGGGAAATGACCAAATAGGCGAAAACTGACATTTTAGCAGTTATTTGACTCTCTGGGAAACAGTTTGCAATTCCAATGTAAACTGAATGGGAAATGACCAAATAGGCGAAAACTGACATTTTTGCAGACTCTATGGGAAACAGTTTGCACTTCCAATGTAAACTGAATGGGAAATGACCAAATAGGCGAAAACTGACATTTTAGCAGTTATTTGACTCTCTGGGACGCAGTTTGCAATTCCAAATCTAAACTGAATGGGAAATGACCAAATAGGCGAAAACTGACATTTTTGCAGTTATTTGACTCTATGGGAAACAGTTTGCAATTCCAATGTAAACTGAATGGGAAATGACCAAATAGGCGAAAACTGACATTTTAGCAGTTATTTGATTCTCTGGGAAACAGTTTGCAGTTCCAATGTAAACTGAATGGGAAATGACCAAATAGGCGAAAACTGACATTTTTGCAGTTATTTGACTCTATGGGAAACAGTTTGCAATTCCAATGTAAACTGAATGGGAAATGACCAAATAGGCGAAAACTGACATTTTAGCAGTTATTTGATTCTCTGGGAAAAAGTTTGCAGTTCCAATGTAAACTGAATGGGAAATGACCAAATAGGCGACAACTGACATTTTAGCAGTTATTTGACTCTATGGGAAAGAGTTTGCAATTCCAATGTAAACTGAATGGGAAATGACCAAATAGGCGAAAACTGACATTTTAGCAGTTATTTGACTCTCTAGGAAACAGTTTGCAATTCCAATGTAAACTGAATGGGAAATGACCAAATAGGCGAAAACTGACATTTTAGCAGTTATTTGACTCTATGGGAAACAGTTTGCAATTCCAATGTAAACTGAATGGGAAATGACCAAATAGGCGAAAACTGACATTTTAGCAGTTATTTGACTCTCTGGGAAACAGTTTGCAATTCCAATGTAAACTGAATGGGAAATGACCAAATAGGCGAAAACTGACCTTTTAGCAGTTATTTGACTCTATGGGAAACAGTTTGCAATTCCAATGTAAACTGAATGGGAAATGACCAAATAGGCGAAAACTGACATTTTAGCAGTTATTTGACTCTATGGGAAACAGTTTGCAATTCCAATGTAAACTGAATGGGAAATGACCAAATAGGCGAAAACTGACATTTTAGCAGTTATTTGACTCTCTGGGAAACAGTTTGCAATTCCAATGTAAACTGAATGGGAAATGACCAAATAGGCGAAAACTGACATTTTAGCAGTTATTTGACTCTCCGGGACACAGTTTGCAATTCCAATGTAAACTGAATGGGAAATGACCAAATAGGCGAAAACTGACATTTTAGCAGTTATTTGATTCTCTTGGAAACAGTTTGCAGTTCCAATGTAAACTGAATGGGAAATGACCAAATAGGCGACAACTGACATTTTAGCAGTTATTTGACTCTATGGGAAAGAGTTTGCAATTCCAATGTAAACTGAATGGGAAATGACCAAACAGGCGAAAACTGACATTTTTGCAGTTATTTGATTCTCTGGGAAACAGTTTGCAGTTCCAACGTAAACTGAATGGGAAATGACCAAATAGGCGAAAACTGACATTTTAGCAGTTATTTGACTCTCTGGGAAACAGTTTGCAATTCCAATGTAAACTGAATGGGAAATGACCAAATAGGCGAAAACTGACATTTTAGCAGTTATTTGACTCTACGGGAAACAGTTTGCTATTCCAATGTAAACTGAATGGGAAATGACCAAATAGGCGAAAACTGACATTTTAGCAGTTATTTGACTCTCTGGGAAACAGTTTGCAATTCCAATGTAAACTGAATGGGAAATGACCAAATAGGCGAAAACTGACATTTTTGCAGTTATTTGATTCTCTGGGAAACAGTTTGCAGTTCCAATATAAACTGAATGGGAAATGACCAAATAGGCGAAAACTGACATTTTAGCAGTTATTTGACTCTATGGGAAACAGTTTGCAATTCCAATGTAAACTGAATGGGAAATGACCAAATAGGCGAAAACTGACATTTTTGCAGTTATTTGATTCTCTGGGAAACAGTTTGCAGTTCCAATGTAAACTGAATGGGAAATGACCAAATAGGCGAAAACTGACATTTTAGCAGTTATTTGACTCTCTGGGAAACAGTTTGCAATTCCAATGTAAACTGAATGGGAAATGACCAAATAGGCGAAAACTGACATTTTAGCACTTATTTGACTCTATGGGAAACAGTTTGCAATTCCAATGTAAACTGAATGGGAAATGACCAAATAGGCGAAAACTGACATTTTAGCAGTTATTTGACTCTATGGGAAACAGTTTGCAATTCCAATGTAAACTGAATGGGAAATGACCAAATAGGCGAAAACTGACATTTTAGCAGTTATTTGACTCTCTGGGAAACAGTTTGCAATTCCAATGTAAACTGAATGGGAAATGACCAAATAGGCGAAAACTGACATTTTTGCAGACTCTATGGGAAACAGTTTGCACTTCCAATGTAAACTGAATGGGAAATGACCAAATAGGCGAAAACTGACATTTTAGCAGTTATTTGACTCTCTGGGACGCAGTTTGCAATTCCAATGTAAACTGAATGGGAAATGACCAAATAGGCGAAAACTGACATTTTTGCAGTTATTTGACTCTATGGGAAACAGTTTGCAATTCCAATGTAAACTGAATGGGAAATGACCAAATAGGCGAAAACTGACATTTTAGCAGTTATTTGATTCTCTGGGAAACAGTTTGCAGTTCCAATGTAAACTGAATGGGAAATGACCAAATAGGCGAAAACTGACATTTTTGCAGTTATTTGACTCTATGGGAAACAGTTTGCAATTCCAATGTAAACTGAATGGGAAATGACCAAATAGGCGAAAACTGACATTTTAGCAGTTATTTGATTCTCTGGGAAAAAGTTTGCAGTTCCAATGTAAACTGAATGGGAAATGACCAAATAGGCGACAACTGACATTTTAGCAGTTATTTGACTCTATGGGAAAGAGTTTGCAATTCCAATGTAAACTGAATGGGAAATGACCAAATAGGCGAAAACTGACATTTTAGCAGTTATTTGACTCTCTAGGAAACAGTTTGCAATTCCAATGTAAACTGAATGGGAAATGACCAAATAGGCGAAAACTGACATTTTAGCAGTTATTTGACTCTATGGGAAACAGTTTGCAATTCCAATGTAAACTGAATGGGAAATGACCAAATAGGCGAAAACTGACATTTTAGCAGTTATTTGACTCTCTGGGAAACAGTTTGCAATTCCAATGTAAACTGAATGGGAAATGACCAAATAGGCGAAAACTGACCTTTTAGCAGTTATTTGACTCTATGGGAAACAGTTTGCAATTCCAATGTAA
This sequence comes from Anolis sagrei, assembly GCF_037176765.1. Taxonomy (NCBI): domain Eukaryota; kingdom Metazoa; phylum Chordata; class Lepidosauria; order Squamata; family Anolidae; genus Anolis; species Anolis sagrei. The sequence continues at coordinate 167,921,638 of NC_090023.1, forward strand.
ACTGAATGGGAAATGACCAAATAGGCGAAAACTGACATTTTAGCAGTTATTTGACTCTATGGGAAACAGTTTGCAATTCCAATGTAAACTGAATGGGAAATGACCAAATAGGCGAAAACTGACATTTTAGCAGTTATTTGACTCTCTGGGAAACAGTTTGCAATTCCAATGTAAACTGAATGGGAAATGACCAAATAGGCGAAAACTGACATTTTAGCAGTTATTTGACTCTCCGGGACACAGTTTGCAATTCCAATGTAAACTGAATGGGAAATGACCAAATAGGCGAAAACTGACATTTTAGCAGTTATTTGATTCTCTTGGAAACAGTTTGCAGTTCCAATGTAAACTGAATGGGAAATGACCAAATAGGCGACAACTGACATTTTAGCAGTTATTTGACTCTATGGGAAAGAGTTTGCAATTCCAATGTAAACTGAATGGGAAATGACCAAACAGGCGAAAACTGACATTTTTGCAGTTATTTGATTCTCTGGGAAACAGTTTGCAGTTCCAATGTAAACTGAATGGGAAATGACCAAATAGGCGAAAACTGACATTTTAGCAGTTATTTGACTCTCTGGGAAACAGTTTGCAATTCCAATGTAAACTGAATGGGAAATGATCAAATAGGCGAAAACTGACATTTTTGCAGTTATTTGACTCTACGGGAAACAGTTTGCTATTCCAATGTAAACTGAATGGGAAATGACCAAATAGGCGAAAACTGACATTTTAGCAGTTATTTGACTCTCTGGGAAACAGTTTGCAATTCCAATGTAAACTGAATGGGAAATGACCAAATAGGCGAAAACTGACATTTTAGCAGTTATTTGACTCTATGGGAAACAGTTTGCAATTCCAATGTAAACTGAATGGGAAATGACCAAATAGGCGAAAACTGACATTTTAGCAGTTATTTGACTCTCTGGGAAACAGTTTGCAATTCCAATGTAAACTGAATGGGAAATGACCAAATAGGCGAAAACTGACATTTTTGCAGACTCTATGGGAAACAGTTTGCACTTCCAATGTAAACTGAATGGGAAATGACCAAATAGGCGAAAACTGACATTTTAGCAGTTATTTGACTCTCTGGGACGCAGTTTGCAATTCCAATGTAAACTGAATGGGAAATGACCAAATAGGCGAAAACTGACATTTTTGCAGTTATTTGACTCTATGGGAAACAGTTTGCAATTCCAATGTAAACTGAATGGGAAATGACCAAATAGGCGAAAACTGACATTTTAGCAGTTATTTGATTCTCTGGGAAACAGTTTGCAGTTCCAATGTAAACTGAATGGGAAATGACCAAATAGGCGAAAACTGACATTTTTGCAGTTATTTGACTCTATGGGAAACAGTTTGCAATTCCAATGTAAACTGAATGGGAAATGACCAAATAGGCGAAAACTGACATTTTAGCAGTTATTTGATTCTCTGGGAAAAAGTTTGCAGTTCCAATGTAAACTGAATGGGAAATGACCAAATAGGCGACAACTGACATTTTAGCAGTTATTTGACTCTATGGGAAAGAGTTTGCAATTCCAATGTAAACTGAATGGGAAATGACCAAATAGGCGAAAACTGACATTTTAGCAGTTATTTGACTCTCTAGGAAACAGTTTGCAATTCCAATGTAAACTGAATGGGAAATGACCAAATAGGCGAAAACTGACATTTTAGCAGTTATTTGACTCTATGGGAAACAGTTTGCAATTCCAATGTAAACTGAATGGGAAATGACCAAATAGGCGAAAACTGACATTTTAGCAGTTATTTGACTCTCTGGGAAACAGTTTGCAATTCCAATGTAAACTGAATGGGAAATGACCAAATAGGCGAAAACTGACCTTTTAGCAGTTATTTGACTCTATGGGAAACAGTTTGCAATTCCAATGTAAACTGAATGGGAAATGACCAAATAGGCGAAAACTGACATTTTAGCAGTTATTTGACTCTATGGGAAACAGTTTGCAATTCCAATGTAAACTGAATGGGAAATGACCAAATAGGCGAAAACTGACATTTTAGCAGTTATTTGACTCTCTGGGAAACAGTTTGCAATTCCAATGTAAACTGAATGGGAAATGACCAAATAGGCGAAAACTGACATTTTAGCAGTTATTTGACTCTCCGGGACACAGTTTGCAATTCCAATGTAAACTGAATGGGAAATGACCAAATAGGCGAAAACTGACATTTTAGCAGTTATTTGATTCTCTTGGAAACAGTTTGCAGTTCCAATGTAAACTGAATGGGAAATGACCAAATAGGCGACAACTGACATTTTAGCAGTTATTTGACTCTATGGGAAAGAGTTTGCAATTCCAATGTAAACTGAATGGGAAATGACCAAACAGGCGAAAACTGACATTTTTGCAGTTATTTGATTCTCTGGGAAACAGTTTGCAGTTCCAATGTAAACTGAATGGGAAATGACCAAATAGGCGAAAACTGACATTTTAGCAGTTATTTGACTCTCTGGGAAACAGTTTGCAATTCCAATGTAAACTGAATGGGAAATGATCAAATAGGCGAAAACTGACATTTTTGCAGTTATTTGACTCTACGGGAAACAGTTTGCTATTCCAATGTAAACTGAATGGGAAATGACCAAATAGGCGAAAACTGACATTTTAGCAGTTATTTGACTCTCTGGGAAACAGTTTGCAATTCCAATGTAAACTGAATGGGAAATGACCAAATAGGCGAAAACTGACATTTTTGCAGTTATTTGATTCTCTGGGAAACAGTTTGCAGTTCCAATATAAACTGAATGGGAAATGACCAAATAGGCGAAAACTGACATTTTAGCAGTTATTTGACTCTATGGGAAACAGTTTACAATTCCAATGTAAACTGAATGGGAAATGACCAAATAGGCGAAAACTGACATTTTTGCAGTTATTTGATTCTCTGGGAAACAGTTTGCAGTTCCAATGTAAACTGAATGGGAAATGACCAAATAGGCGAAAACTGACATTTTAGCAGTTATTTGACTCTCTGGGAAACAGTTTGCAATTCCAATGTAAACTGAATGGGAAATGACCAAATAGGCGAAAACTGACATTTTAGCACTTATTTGACTCTCTGGGAAACAGTTTGCAATTCCAATGTAAACTGAATGGGAAATGACCAAATAGGCGAAAACTGACATTTTAGCAGTTATTTGACTCTATGGGAAACAGTTTGCAATTCCAATGTAAACTGAATGGGAAATGACCAAATAGGCGAAAACTGACATTTTAGCAGTTATTTGACTCTATTGGAAACAGTATGCAATTCCAATGTAAACTGAATGGGAAATGACCAAATAGGCGAAAACTGACATTTTAGCAGTTATTTGACTCTATGGGAAACAGTTTGCAATTCCAATGTAAACTGAATGGGAAATGACCAAATAGGCGAAAACTGACATTTTTGCAGTTATTTGATTCTCTGGGAAACAGTTTGCAGTTCCAATGTAAACTGAATGGGAAATGACCAAATAGGCGAAAACTGACATTTTAGCAGTTATTTGATTCTCTGGGAAACAGTTTGCAATTCCAATGTAAACTGAATGAGAAATGACCAAATAGGCGAAAACTGACATTTTTGCAGTTATTTGACTCTATGGGAAACAGTTTGCAATTCCAATGTAAACTGAATGGGAAATGACCAAATAGGCGAAAACTGACATTTTTGCAGTTATTTGATTCTCTGGGAAACAGTTTGCAGTTCCAATGTAAACTGAATGGGAAATGACCAAATAGGCGAAAACTGACATTTTAGCAGTTATTTGACTCTATGGGAAACAGTTTGCACTTCCAATGTAAACTGAATGGGAAATGACCAAATAGGCGAAAACTGACATTTTAGCAGTTATTTGACTCTATGGGAAACAGTTTGCAATTCCAATGTAAACTGAATGGGAAATGACCAAATAGGCGAAAACTGACATTTTAGCAGTTATTTGACTCTCTGGGAAACAGTTTGCAATTCCAATGTAAACTGAATGGGAAATGACCAAATAGGCGAAAACTGACATTTTTGCAGACTCTATGGGAAACAGTTTGCACTTCCAATGTAAACTGAATGGGAAATGACCAAATAGGCGAAAACTGACATTTTAGCAGTTATTTGACTCTCTGGGAAACAGTTTGCAATTCCAATGTAAACTGAATGGGAAATGACCAAATAGGCGAAAACTGACATTTTAGCAGTTATTTGACTCTCTGGGACGCAGTTTGCAATTCCAATGTAAACTGAATGGGAAATGACCAAATAGGCGAAAACTGACATTTTTGCAGTTATTTGACTCTATGGGAAACAGTTTGCAATTCCAATGTAAACTGAATGGGAAATGACCAAATAGGCGAAAACTGACATTTTAGCAGTTATTTGATTCTCTGGGAAACAGTTTGCAGTTCCAATGTAAACTGAATGGGAAATGACCAAATAGGCGAAAACTGACATTTTTGCAGTTATTTGACTCTATGGGAAACAGTTTGCAATTCCAATGTAAACTGAATGGGAAATGACCAAATAGGCGAAAACTGACATTTTAGCAGTTATTTGATTCTCTGGGAAAAAGTTTGCAGTTCCAATGTAAACTGAATGGGAAATGACCAAATAGGCGACAACTGACATTTTAGCAGTTATTTGACTCTATTGGAAAGAGTTTGCAATTCCAATGTAAACTGAATGGGAAATGACCAAATAGGCGAAAACTGACATTTTAGCAGTTATTTGACTCTCTAGGAAACAGTTTGCAATTCCAATGTAAACTGAATGGGAAATGACCAAATAGGCGAAAACTGACATTTTAGCAGTTATTTGACTCTATGGGAAACAGTTTGCAATTCCAATGTAAACTGAATGGGAAATGACCAAATAGGCGAAAACTGACATTTTAGCAGTTATTTGACTCTCTGGGAAACAGTTTGCAATTCCAATGTAAACTGAATGGGAAATGACCAAATTGGCGAAAACTGACCTTTTAGCAGTTATTTGACTCTATGGGAAACAGTTTGCAATTCCAATGTAAACTGAATGGGAAATGACCAAATAGGCGAAAACTGACATTTTAGCAGTTATTTGACTCTATGGGAAACAGTTTGCAATTCCAATGTAAACTGAATGGGAAATGACCAAATAGGCGAAAACTGACATTTTAGCAGTTATTTGACTCTCTGGGAAACAGTTTGCAATTCCAATGTAAACTGAATGGGAAATGACCAAATAGGCGAAAACTGACATTTTAGCAGTTATTTGACTCTCCGGGACACAGTTTGCAATTCCAATGTAAACTGAATGGGAAATGACCAAATAGGCGAAAACTGACATTTTAACAGTTATTTGATTCTCTTGGAAACAGTTTGCAGTTCCAATGTAAACTGAATGGGAAATGACCAAATAGGCGACAACTGACATTTTAGCAGTTATTTGACTCTATGGGAAAGAGTTTGCAATTCCAATGTAAACTGAATGGGAAATGACCAAACAGGCGAAAACTGACATTTTTGCAGTTATTTGATTCTCTGGGAAACAGTTTGCAGTTCCAATGTAAACTGAATGGGAAATGACCAAATAGGCGAAAACTGACATTTTAGCAGTTATTTGACTCTCTGGGAAACAGTTTGCAATTCCAATGTAAACTGAATGGGAAATGATCAAATAGGCGAAAACTGACATTTTTGCAGTTATTTGACTCTACGGGAAACAGTTTGCTATTCCAATGTAAACTGAATGGGAAATGACCAAATAGGCGAAAACTGACATTTTAGCAGTTATTTGACTCTCTGGGAAACAGTTTGCAATTCCAATGTAAACTGAATGGGAAATGACCAAATAGGCGAAAACTGACATTTTTGCAGTTATTTGATTCTCTGGGAAACAGTTTGCAGTTCCAATATAAACTGAATGGGAAATGACCAAATAGGCGAAAACTGACATTTTAGCAGTTATTTGACTCTATGGGAAACAGTTTACAATTCCAATGTAAACTGAATGGGAAATGACCAAATAGGCGAAAACTGACATTTTTGCAGTTATTTGATTCTCTGGGAAACAGTTTGCAGTTCCAATGTAAACTGAATGGGAAATGACCAAATAGGCGAAAACTGACATTTTAGCAGTTATTTGACTCTCTGGGAAACAGTTTGCAATTCCAATGTAAACTGAATGGGAAATGACCAAATAGGCGAAAACTGACATTTTAGCACTTATTTGACTCTCTGGGAAACAGTTTGCAATTCCAATGTAAACTGAATGGGAAATGACCAAATAGGCGAAAACTGACATTTTAGCAGTTATTTGACTCTATGGGAAACAGTTTGCAATTCCAATGTAAACTGAATGGGAAATGACCAAATAGGCGAAAACTGACATTTTAGCAGTTATTTGACTCTATTGGAAACAGTTTGCAATTCCAATGTAAACTGAATGGGAAATGACCAAATAGGCGAAAACTGACATTTTAGCAGTTATTTGACTCTATGGGAAACAGTTTGCAATTCCAATGTAAACTGAATGGGAAATGACCAAATAGGCGAAAACTGACATTTTTGCAGTTATTTGATTCTCTGGGAAACAGTTTGCAGTTCCAATGTAAACTGAATGGGAAATGACCAAATAGGCGAAAACTGACATTTTAGCAGTTATTTGATTCTCTGGGAAACAGTTTGCAATTCCAATGTAAACTGAATGAGAAATGACCAAATAGGCGAAAACTGACATTTTTGCAGTTATTTGACTCTATGGGAAACAGTTTGCAATTCCAATGTAAACTGAATGGGAAATGACCAAATAGGCGAAAACTGACATTTTTGCAGTTATTTGATTCTCTGGGAAACAGTTTGCAGTTCCAATGTAAACTGAATGGGAAATGACCAAATAGGCGAAAACTGACATTTTAGCAGTTATTTGACTCTATGGGAAACAGTTTGCAATTCCAATGTAAACTGAATGGGAAATGACCAAATAGGCGAAAACTGACATTTTAGCAGTTATTTGATTCTCTGGGAAACAGTTTGCAATTCCAATGTAAACTGAATGGGAAATGACCAAATAGGCGAAAACTGACATTTTTGCAGTTATTTGATTCTCTGGGAAACAGTTTGCAGTTCCAATGTAAACTGAATGGGAAATGACCAAATAGGCGAAAACTGACATTTTAGCAGTTATTTGACTCTCTGGGAAACAGTTTGCAATTCCAATGTAAACTGAATGGGAAATGATCAAATAGGCGAAAACTGACATTTTTGCAGTTATTTGACTCTACGGGAAACAGTTTGCTATTCCAATGTAAACTGAATGGGAAATGACCAAATAGGCGAAAACTGACATTTTAGCAGTTATTTGACTCTCTGGGAAACAGTTTGCAATTCCAATGTAAACTGAATGGGAAATGACCAAATAGGCGAAAACTGACATTTTTGCAGTTATTTGATTCTCTGGGAAACAGTTTGCAATTCCAATGTAAACTGAATGGGAAATGACCAAATAGGCGAAAACTGACATTTTTGCAGTTATTTGATTCTCTGGGAAACAGTTTGCAGTTCCAATGTAAACTGAATGGGAAATGACCAAATAGGCGAAAACTGACATTTTAGCAGTTATTTGACTCTCTGGGAAACAGTTTGCAATTCCAATGTAAACTGAATGGGAAATGACCAAATAGGCGAAAACTGACATTTTAGCACTTATTTGACTCTCTGGGAAACAGTTTGCAATTCCAATGTAAACTGAATGGGAAATGACCAAATAGGCGAAAACTGACATTTTAGCAGTTATTTGACTCTATGGGAAACAGTTTGCAATTCCAATGTAAACTGAATGGGAAATGACCAAATAGGCGAAAACTGACATTTTAGCAGTTATTTGACTCTATTGGAAACAGTTTGCAATTCCAATGTAAACTGAATGGGAAATGACCAAATAGGCGAAAACTGACATTTTAGCAGTTATTTGACTCTATGGGAAACAGTTTGCAATTCCAATGTAAACTGAATGGGAAATGACCAAATAGGCGAAAACTGACATTTTTGCAGTTATTTGATTCTCTGGGAAACAGTTTGCAATTCCAATGTAAACTGAATGGGAAATGACCAAATAGGCGAAAACTGACATTTTTGCAGTTATTTGATTCTCTGGGAAACAGTTTGCAGTTCCAATGTAAACTGAATGGGAAATGACCAAATAGGCGAAAACTGACATTTTAGCAGTTATTTGACTCTATGGGAAACAGTTTGCAATTCCAATGTAAACTGAATGGGAAATGACCAAATAGGCGAAAACTGACATTTTAGCAGTTATTTGATTCTCTGGGAAACAGTTTGCAATTCCAATGTAAACTGAATGGGAAATGACCAAATAGGCGAAAACTGACATTTTTGCAGTTATTTGACTCTCTGGGAAACAGTTTGCAATTCCAATGTAAACTGAATGGGAAATGACCAAATAGGCGAAAACTGACATTTTAGCAGTTATTTGAATCTCTGGGACACAGTTTACAATTCCAATGTAAACTGAATGGGAAATGACCAAATAGGCGAAAACTGACATTTTAGCAGTTATTTGACTCTATGGGAAACAGTTTGCAATTCCAATGTAAACTGAATGGGAAATGACCAAATAGGCGAAAACTGACATTTTAGCAGTTATTTGACTCTATGGGAAACAGTTTGCAATTCCAATGTAAACTGAATGGGAAATGACCAAATAGGCGAAAACTGACATTTTAGCAGTTATTTGACTCTCTGGGAAACAGTTTGCAATTCCAATGTAAACTGAATGGGAAATGACCAAATAGGCGAAAACTGACATTTTAGCAGTTATTTGACTCTCTGGGAAACAGTTTGCAATTCCAATGTAAACTGAATGGGAAATGACCAAATAGGAGAAAACTGACATTTTAGCAGTTATTTGACTCTCTGGGACACAGTTTGCAATTCCCATGTAAACTGAATGGGAAATGACCAAATAGGCGAAAACTGACATTTTAGCAGTTATTTGACTCTCTGGGAAACAGTTTGCAATTCCAATGTAAACTGAATGGGAAATGACCAAATAGGCGAAAACTGACATTTTAGCAGTTATTTCATTCTCTGGGAAACAGTTTGCAGTTCCAATGTAAACTGAATGGGAAATGACCAAATAGGCGAAAACTGACATTTTAGCAGTTATTTGACTCTATGGGAAACAGGTTGCAATTCCAATGTAAACTGAATGGGAAATGATCAAACAGGCGAAAACTGACTTTTTTGCAGTTATTTGTTTCTCTGGGAAACAGTTTGCAGTTCCTATGTAAACTGAATGGGAAATGACCAAATAGGCGAAAACTGACATTTTAGCAGTTATTTGACTCTCTGGGAAACAGTTTGCAATTCCAATGTAAACTGAATGGGAAATGACCAAATAGGCGAAAACTGACATTATAGCAGTTATTTGACTCTCTGGGACACAGTTTGCAATTCCAATGTAAACTGAATGGGAAATGACCAAATAGGCGAAAACTGACATTTTAGCAGTTATTTGACTCTATGGGAAACAGTTTGCAGTTCCAATGTAAACTGAATGGGAAATGACCAAATAGGCGAAAACTGACATTTTAGCAGTTATTTGACTCTCTGGGAAACAGTTTGCAGTTCCAATGTAAACTGAATGGGAAATGACCGAATAGGCGAAAACTGACATTTTAGCAGTTATTTGACTCTTTGGGAAACAGTTTGCAATTCCAATGTAAACTGAATGGGAAATGACCAAATAGGCGAAAACTGACATTTTAGCAGTTATTTGACTCTATGGGAAACAGTTTGCAATTCCAATGTAAACTGAATGGGAAATGACCAAATAGGCGAAAACTGACATTTTTGCAGTTATTTGACTCTCTGGGAAACAGTTTGCAATTCCAATGTAAACTGAATGGGAAATGACCAAATAGGCGAAAACTGACATTTTAGCAGTTATTTGACTCTATGGGAAACAGTTTGCAATTCCAATGTAAACTGAATGGGAAATGACCAAATAGGCGAAAACTCACATTTTTGCAGTTATTTGATTCTCTGGGAAACAGTTTGCAGTTCCAATGTAAACTGAATGGGAAATGACCAAATAGGCGAAAACTGACATTTTAGCAGTTATTGAATCTATGGGAAAGAGTTTCCAATTCCAATGTAAACTGAATGGGAAATGACCAAATAGGCGAAAACTGACATTTTTGCAGTTATTTGATTCTCTGGGAAACAGTTTGCAATTCCAATGTAAACTGAATGGGAAATGACCAAATAGGCGAAAACTGACATTTTAGCAGTTATTTGACTCTCTGGGACACAGTTTGCAATTCCAATGTAAACTGAATGGGAAATGACCAAATAGGCGAAAACTGACATTTTAGCAGTTATTTGACTCTATGGGAAACAGTTTGCAGTTCCAATGTAAACTGAATGGGAAATGACCAAATAGGCGAAAACTGACATTTTAGCAGTTATTTGACTCTCTGGGAAACAGTTTGCAGTTCCAATGTAAACTGAATGGGAAATGACCGAATAGGCGAAAACTGACATTTTAGCAGTTATTTGACTCTTTGGGAAACAGTTTGCAATTCCAATGTAAACTGAATGGGAAATGACCAAATAGGCGAAAACTGACATTTTAGCAGTTATTTGACTCTATGGGAAACAGTTTGCAATTCCAATGTAAACTGAATGGGAAATGACCAAATAGGCGAAAACTGACATTTTTGCAGTTATTTGACTCTCTGGGAAACAGTTTGCAATTCCAATGTAAACTGAATGGGAAATGACCAAATAGGCGAAAACTGACATTTTAGCAGTTATTTGACTCTATGGGAAACAGTTTGCAATTCCAATGTAAACTGAATGGGAAATGACCAAATAGGCGAAAACTCACATTTTTGCAGTTATTTGATTCTCTGGGAAACAGTTTGCAGTTCCAATGTAAACTGAATGGGAAATGACCAAATAGGCGAAAACTGACATTTTAGCAGTTATTGAATCTATGGGAAAGAGTTTCCAATTCCAATGTAAACTGAATGGGAAATGACCAAATAGGCGAAAACTGACATTTTTGCAGTTATTTGATTCTCTGGGAAACAGTTTGCAATTCCAATGTAAACTGAATGGGAAATGACCAAATAGGCGAAAACTGACATTTTAGCAGTTATTTGACTCTATGGGAAACAGTTTGCAATTCCAATGTAAACTGAATGGGAAATGACCAAATAGGCGAAAACTGACATTTTAGCAGTTATTTGACTCTCCGGGACACAGTTTGCAATTCCAATGTAAACTGAATGGGAAATGACCAAATAGGCGAAAACTGACATTTTAGCAGTTATTTCACTCTCTGGGAAACAGTTTGCAATTCCAATGTAAACTGAATGGGAAATGACCAAATAGGCGAAAACTGACATTTTTGCAGGTATTTGATTCTCTGGGAAACAGTTTGCAGTTCCAATGTAAACTGAATGGGAAATGACCAAATAGGCGAAAACTGACATTTTAGCAGTTATTTGACTCTATGGAAAACAGTTTGCAATTCCAATGTAAACTGAATGGGAAATGACCAAATAGGCGGAAACTGACATTTTAGCAGTTATTTGACTCTATGGGAAACAGTTTGCAATTCCATTGTAAACTGAATGGGAAATGACCAAATAGGCGAAAACTGACATTTTTGCAGTTATTTGATTCTCTGGGAAACAGTTTGCAGTTCCAATGTAAACTGAATGGGAAATGACCAAATAGGCGAAAACTGACATTTTAGCAGTTATTTGACTCTCTGGGAAACAGTTTGCAATTCCAATGTAAACTGAATGGGAAATGACCAAATAAGCGAAAACTGACATTTTAGCAGTTATTTGACTCTATGGGAAACAGTTTGCAATTCCAATGTAAACTGAATGGGAAATGACCAAATAGGCGAAAACTGACATTTAGCAGTTATTTGACTCTCTGGGAAACAGTTTGCAGTTCCAATGTAAACTGAATGGGAAATGACCAAATAGGCGAAAACTGACATTTTTGCAGTTATTTGATTCTCTGGGAAACAGTTTGCAGTTCCAATGTAAACTGAATGGGAAATGACCAAATAGGCGAAAACTGACATTTTAGCAATTATTTGACTCTATGGGAAACAGTTTCCAATTTCAATGTAAACTGAATGGGAAATGACCAAATAGGCGAAAACTGACATTTTTGCAGTTATTTGATTCTCTGGGAAACAGTTTGCAGTTCCAATGTAAACTGAATGGGAAATGACCAAATAGGCGAAAACTGACATTTTCGTAGTTATTTCACTCTCTGGGAAACAGTTTGCAATTCCAATGTAAACTGAATGGGAAATGACCAAATAGGCGAAAACTGACATTTTAGCAGTTATTTGACTCTCCGGGACACAGTTTGCAATTCCAATGTAAACTGAATGGGAAATGACCAAATAGGCGAAAACTGACATTTTAGCAATTATTTGACTCTATGGGAAACAGTTTCCAATTCCAATGTAAACTGAATGGGAAATGACCAAATAGGCGAAAACTGACATTTTAGCAGTTATTTGATTCTCTGGGAAACAGTTTGCAGTTCCAATGTAAACTGAATGGGAAATGACCAAATAGGCGAAAACTGACATTTTAGCAGTTATTTGACTCTCTGGGAAACAGTTTGCAATTCCAATGTAAACTGAATGGGAAATGACCAAATAGGCGAAAACTGACATTTTAGCAGTTATTTGACTCTCCGGGACACAGTTTGCAATTCCAATGTAAACTGAATGGGAAATGACCAAATAGGCGAAAACTGACATTTTAGCAGTTATTTGACTCTCTGGGAAACAGTTTGCAATTCCAATGTAAACTGAATGGGAAATGACCAAATAGGCGAAAACTGACATTTTAGCAGTTATTTGACTCTATGGGAAACAGTTTGCAATTCCAATGTAAACTGAATGGGAAATGACCAAATAGGCGAAAACTGACATTTTTGCAGTTATTTGATTCTCTGGGAAACAGTTTGCAGTTCCAATGTAAACTGAATGGGAAATGACCAAATAGGCGAAAACTGACATTTTAGCAGTTATTTGACTCTCTGGGAAACAGTTTGCAACTCCAATGTAAACTGAATGGGAAATGACCAAATAGGCGAAAACTGACATTTTAGCAGTTATTTGACTCTCCGGGACACAGTTTGCAATTCCAATGTAAACTGAATGGGTAATGACCAAATAGGCGAAAACTGACATTTTAGCAGTTATTTGACTCTATGGGAAACAGTTTGCAATTCCAATGTAAACTGAATGGGAAATGACCAAATAGGCGAAAACTGACATTTAGCAGTTATTTGACTCTATGGGAAACAGTTTGCAGTTCCAATGTAAACTGAATGGGAAATGACCAAATAGGCGAAAACTGACATTTTAGCAGTTATTTGACTCTATGGGAAACAGTTTGCAATTCCAATGTAAACTGAATGGGAAATGACCAAATAGGCGAAAACTGACATTTTTGCAGTTATTTGACTCTATGGGAAACAGTTTGCAATTCCACTGTAAACTGAATGGGAAATGACCAAATAGGCGAAAACTGACATTTTAGCAGTTATTTGACTCTCTGGGAAACAGTTTGCAATTCCAATGTAAACTGAATGGGAAATGACCAAATAGGCGAAAACTGACATTTTAGCAGTTATTTGACTCTCCGGGACACAGTTTGCAATTCCAATGTAAACTGAATGGGAAATGACCAAATAGGCGAAAACTGACATTTTAGCAATTATTTGACTCTATGGGAAACAGTTTGCAATTCCAATGTAAACTGAATGGGAAATGACCAAATAGGCGAAAACTGACATTTTAGCAGTTATTTGACTCTATGGGAAACAGTTTGCAATTCCAATGTAAACTGAATGGGAAATGACCAAATAGGCGAAAACTGACATTTTTGCAGTTATTTGATTCTCTGGGAAACAGTTTGCAGTTCCAATGTAAACTGAATGGGAAATGACCAAATAGGCGAAAACTGACATTTTTGCAGTTATTTGACTCTATGGGAAACAGTTTGCAATTCCACTGTAAACTGAATGGGAAATGACCAAATAGGCGAAAACTGACATTTTAGCAGTTATTTGACTCTATGGGAAACAGTTTGCAATTCCAATGTAAACTGAATGGGAAATGACCAAATAGGCGAAAACTGACATTTTAGCAGTTATTTGACTCTATGGGAAACAGTTTGCAATTCCAATGTAAACTGAATGGGAAATGACCAAATAGGCGAAAACTGACATTTTAGCAGTTATTTGACTCTATGGGAAACAGTTTGCAATTCCAATGTAAACTGAATGGGAAATGACCAAATAGGCGAAAACTGACATTTTTGCAGTTATTTGATTCTCTGGGAAACAGTTTGCAGTTCCAATGTAAACTGAATGGGAAATGACCAAATAGGCGAAAACTGACATTTTAGCAGTTATTTGACTCTATGGGAAACAGTTTCCAATTCCAATGTAAACTGAATGGGAAATGACCAAATAGGCGAAAACTGACATTTTTGCAGTTATTTGATTCTCTGGGATACAGTTTGCAGTTCCAATGTAAACTGAATGGGAAACGACCAAATAGGTGAAAACTGACATTTTAGCAGTTATTTGACTCTATGGGAAACAGTTTGCAATTCCAATGTGAACTGAATGGGAAATGACCAAATAGGCGAAAACTGACATTTTAGCAGTTATTTGACTCTCTGGGAAACAGTTTGCAATTCCAGTGTAAACTGAATGGGAAATGACCAAATAGGCGAAAACTGACATTTTAGCAGTTATTTGACTCTCCGGGACACAGTTTGCAATTCCAATGTAAACTGAATGGGAAATGACCAAATAGGCGACAACTGACATTTTAGCAGTTATTTGACTCTATGGGAAACAGTTTGCAATTCCAATGTAAACTGAATGGGAAATGACCAAATAGGCGAAAACTGACATTTTTGCAGTTATTTGATTCTCCGGGAAACAGTTTGCAGTTCCAATGTAAACTGAATGGGAAATGACCAAATAGGCGAAAACTGACATTTTAGCAGTTATTTGACTCTCTGGGAAACAGTTTGCAATTCCAATGTAAACTGAATGGGAAATGACCAAATAGGCGAAAACTGACATTTTAGCAGTTATTTGACTCTCCGGGACACAGTTTGCAATTCCAATGTAAACTGAATGTAAATGACCAAATAGGCGAAAACTGACATTTTAGCAGTTATTTGACTCTCTGGGAAACAGTTTGCAATTCCAATGTACACTGAATGGGAAATGACCAAATAGGCGAAAACTGACATTTTTGCAGTTATTTGATTCTCTGGGAAACAGTTTGCAGTTCCAATGTAAACTGAATGGGAAATGACCAAATAGGCGAAAACTGACATTTTAGCAGTTATTTGACTCTATGGGAAACAGTTTGCAATTCCAATGTAAACTGAATGGGAAATGACCAAATAGGCGAAAACTGACATTTTTGCAGTTATTTGATTCTCTGGGAAACAGTTTGCAGTTCCAATGTAAACTGAATGGGAAATGACCAAATAGGCGAAAACTGACATTTTAGCAGTTATTTGACTCTATGGGAAACAGTTTGCAATTCCAATGTAAACTGAATGGGAAATGACCAAATAGGCGAAAACTGACATTTTAGCAGTTATTTGACTCTCTGGGAAACAGTTTGCAATTCCAATGTAAACTGAATGGGAAATGACCAAATAGGCGAAAACTGACATTTTTGCAGTTATTTGACTCTCTGGGAAACAGTTTGCAATTCCAATGTAAACTGAATGGGAAATGATCAAATAGGCGAAAACTGACATTTTAGCAATTATTTGACTCTATGGGAAACAGTTTCCAATTCCAATGTAAACTGAATGGGAAATGACCAAATAGGCGAAAACTGACATTTTTGCAGTTATTTGATTCTCTGGGAAACAGTTTGCAGTTCCAATGTAAACTGAATGGGAAATGACCAAATAGGCGAAAACTGACATTTTAGCAGTTATTTGCCTCTCCGGGACACAGTTTGCAATTCCAATGTAAACTGAATGGGAAATGACCAAATAGGCGAAAACTGACATTTTAGCAGTTATTTGACTCTCTGGGAAACAGTTTGCAATTCCAATGTAAACTGAATGGGAAATGACCAAATAGGCGAAAACTGACATTTTAGCAGTTATTTGACTCTATGGGAAACAGTTTGCAATTCCAATGTAAACTGAATGGGAAATGACCAAATAGGCGAAAACTGACATTTTTGCAGTTATTTGATTCTCTGGGAAACAGTTTGCAGTTCCAATGTAAACTGAATGGGAAATGACCAAATAGGCGAAAACTGACATTTAGCAGTTATTTGACTCTATGGGAAACAGTTTGCAGTTCCAATGTAAACTGAATGGGAAATGACCAAATAGGCGAAAACTGACATTTTAGCAGTTATTTGACTCTATGGGAAACAGTTTGCAATTCCAATGTAAACTGAATGGGAAATGACCAAATAGGCGAAAACTGACATTTTAGCAATTATTTGACTCTATGGGAAACAGTTTCCAATTCCAATGTAAACTGAATGGGAAATGACCAAATAGGCGAAAACTGACATTTTTGCAGTTATTTGATTCTCTGGGAAACAGTTTGCAGTTCCAATGTAAACTGAATGGGAAATGACCAAATAGGCGAAAACTGACATTTTAGCAGTTATTTGCCTCTCCGGGACACAGTTTGCAATTCCAATGTAAACTGAATGGGAAATGACCAAATAGGCGAAAACTGACATTTTAGCAGTTATTTGACTCTCTGGGAAACAGTTTGCAATTCCAATGTAAACTGAATGGGAAATGACCAAATAGGCGAAAACTGACATTTTAGCAGTTATTTGACTCTATGGGAAACAGTTTGCAATTCCAATGTAAACTGAATGGGAAATGACCAAATAGGCGAAAACTGACATTTTTGCAGTTATTTGATTCTCTGGGAAACAGTTTGCAGTTCCAATGTAAACTGAATGGGAAATGACCAAATAGGCGAAAACTGACATTTAGCAGTTATTTGACTCTATGGGAAACAGTTTGCAGTTCCAATGTAAACTGAATGGGAAATGACCAAATAGGCGAAAACTGACATTTTAGCAGTTATTTGACTCTATGGGAAACAGTTTGCAATTCCAATGTAAACTGAATGGGAAATGACCAAATAGGCGAAAACTGACATTTTAGCAGTTATTTGACTCTATGGGAAAGAGTTTCCAATTCCAATGTAAACTGAATGGGAAATGACCAAATAGGCGAAAACTGACATTTTTGCAGTTATTTGATTCTCTGGGAAACAGTTTGCAATTCCAATGTAAACTGAATGGGAAATGACCAAATAGGCGAAAACTGACATTTTAGCAGTTATTTGACTCTATGGGAAACAGTTTGCTATTCCAATGTAAACTGAATGGGAAATGACCAAATAGGCGAAAACTGACATTTTAGCAGTTATTTGACTCTCCGGGACACAGTTTGCAATTCCAATGTAAACTGAATGGGAAATGACCAAATAGGCGAAAACTGACATTTTAGCAGTTATTTGACTCTCTGGGAAACAGTTTGCAATTCCAATGTAAACTGAATGGGAAATGACCAAATAGGCGAAAACTGACATTTTTGCAGGTATTTGATTCTCTGGGAAACAGTTTGCAGTTCCAATGTAAACTGAATGGGAAATGACCAAATAGGCGAAAACTGACATTTTAGCAGTTATTTGACTCTATGGAAAACAGTTTGCAATTCCAATGTAAACTGAATGGGAAATGACCAAATAGGCGGAAACTGACATTTTAGCAGTTATTTGACTCTATGGGAAACAGTTTGCAATTCCATTGTAAACTGAATGGGAAATGAGCAAATAGGCGAAAACTGACATTTTTGCAGTTATTTGATTCTCTGTGAAACAGTTTGCAGTTCCAATGTAAACTGAATGGGAAATGACCAAATAGGCGAAAACTGACATTTTAGCAGTTATTTGACTCTCTGGGAAACAGTTTGCAATTCCAATGTAAACTGAATGGGAAATGACCAAATAGGCGAAAACTGACATTTTAGCAGTTATCTGACTCTATGGGAAACAGTTTGCAATTCCAATGTAAACTGAATGGGAAATGACCAAATAGGCGAAAACTGACATTTAGCAGTTATTTGACTCTCTGGGAAACAGTTTGCAGTTCCAATGTAAACTGAATGGGAAATGACCAAATAGGCGAAAACTGACATTTTTGCAGTTATTTGATTCTCTGGGAAACAGTTTGCAGTTCCAATGTAAACTGAATGGGAAATGACCAAATAGGCGAAAACTGACATTTTAGCAGTTATTTGACTCTCTGGGAAACAGTTTGCAATTCCAATGTAAACTGAATGGGAAATGACCAAATAGGCGAAAACTGACATTTTAGCAGTTATTTGACTCTCCGGGACACAGTTTGCAATTCCAATGTAAACTGAATGGGAAATGACCAAATAGGCGAAAACTGACATTTTAGCAATTATTTGACTCTATGGGAAACAGTTTCCAATTCCAATGTAAACTGAATGGGAAATGACCAAATAGGCGAAAACTGACATTTTAGCAGTTATTTGATTCTCTGGGAAACAGTTTGCAGTTCCAATGTAAACTGAATGGGAAATGACCAAATAGGCGAAAACTGACATTTTAGCAGTTATTTGACTCTCTGGGAAACAGTTTGCAATTCCAATGTAAACTGAATGGGAAATGACCAAATAGGCGAAAACTGACATTTTAGCAGTTATTTGACTCTCCGGGACACAGTTTGCAATTCCAATGTAAACTGAATGGGAAATGACCAAATAGGCGTAAACTGACATTTTAGCAGTTATTTGACTCTATGGGAAACAGTTTGCAATTCCAATGTAAACTGAATGGGAAATGACCAAATAGGCGAAAACTGACATTTTTGCAGTTATTTGATTCTCTGGGAAACAGTTTGCAGTTCCAATGTAAACTGAATGGGAAATGACCAAATAGGCGAAAACTGACATTTTAGCAGTTATTTGATTCTCTGGGAAACAGTTTGCAGTTCCAATGTAAACTGAATGGGAAATGACCAAATAGGCGAAAACTGACATTTTAGCAGTTATTTGACTCTCTGGGAAACAGTTTGCAACTCCAATGTAAACTGAATGGGAAATGACCAAATAGGAGAAAACTGACATTTTAGCAGTTATTTGACTCTCCGGGACACAGTTTGCAATTCCAATGTAAACTGAATGGGTAATGACCAAATAGGCGAAAACTGACATTTTAGCAGTTATTTGACTCTATGGGAAACAGTTTGCAATTCCAATGTAAACTGAATGGGAAATGACCAAATAGGCGAAAACTGACATTTAGCAGTTATTTGACTCTCCGGGACACAGTTTGCAGTTCCAATGTAAACTGAATGGGAAATGACCAAATAGGCAAAAACTGACATTTTAGCAGTTATTTGACTCTATGGGAAACAGTTTGCAATTCCACTGTAAACTGAATGGGAAATGACCAAATAGGCGAAAACTGACATTTTAGCAGTTATTTGACTCTCTGGGAAACAGTTTGCAATTCCAATGTAAACTGAATGGGAAATGACCAAATAGGCGAAAACTGACATTTTAGCAGTTATTTGACTCTCCGGGACACAGTTTGCAATTCCAATGTAAACTGAATGGGAAATGACCAAATAGGCGAAAACTGACATTTTAGCAGTTATTTGACTCTATGGGAAACAGTTTGCAATTCCAATGTAAACTGAATGGGAAATGACCAAATAGGCGAAAACTGACATTTTAGCAGTTATTTGACTCTCCGGGACACAGTTTGCAATTCCAATGTAAACTGAATGGGAAATGACCAAATAGGCGAAAACTGACATTTTAGCAGTTATTTGACTCTATGGGAAACAGTTTGCAATTCCAATGTAAACTGAATGGGAAATGACCAAATAGGCGAAAACTGACATTTTTGCAGTTATTTGATTCTCTGGGAAACAGTTTGCAGTTCCAATGTAAACTGAATGGGAAATGACCAAATAGGCGAAAACTGACATTTTAGCAGTTATTTGACTCTATGGGAAACAGTTTGCAATTCCAATGTAAACTGAATGGGAAATGACCAAATAGGCGAAAACTGACATTTTTGCAGTTATTTGATTCTCTGGGAAACAGTTTGCAGTTCCAATGTAAACTGAATGGGAAATGACCAAATAGGACAAAACTGACATTTTAGCAGTTATTTGACTCTATGGGAAACAGTTTGCAATTCCAATGTAAACTGAATGGGAAATGACCAAATAGGCGAAAAGTGACATTTTAGCAGTTATTTGACTCTCTGGGAAACAGTTTGCAATTCCAATGTAAACTGAATGGGAAATGACCAAATAGGCGAAAACTGACATTTAGCAGTTATTTGATTCTCCGGGAAACAGTTTGCAGTTCCAATGTAAACTGAATGGGAAATGACCAAATAGGCGAAAACTGACATTTTAGCAGTTATTTGACTCTCTGGGAAACAGTTTGCAATTCCAATGTAACCTGAATGGGAAATGACCAAATAGGCGAAAACTGACATTTTAGCAGTTATTTGACTCTCCGGGACACAGTTTGCAATTCCAATGTAAACTGAATGGGAAATGACCAAATAGGCGAAAACTGACATTTTTTGCAGTTATTTGATTCTCTGGGAAACAGTTTGCAGTTCCAATGTAAACTGAATGGGAAATGACCAAATAGGCGAAAACTGACATTTTAGCAGTTATTTGATTCTCAGGGAAACAGTTTGCAGTTCCAATGTAAACTGAATGGGAAATGACCAAATAGGCGAAAAGTGACATTTTAGCAGTTATTTGACTATATGGAAAACAGTTTGCAATTCCAATGTAAACTGAATGGAAAATGACCAAATAGGCGGAAACTGACATTTTAGCAGTTATTTGACTCTATGGGAAACAGTTTGCAATTCCATTGTAAACTGAATGGGAAATGACCAAATAGGCGAAAACTCACATTTTTGCAGTTATTTGATTCTCTGGGAAACAGTTTGCAGTTCCAATGTAAACTGAATGGGAAATGACCAAATAGGCGAAAACTGACATTTTAGCAGTTATTTGACTCTCTGGGAAACAGTTTGCAGTTCCAATGTAAACTGAATGGGAAATGACCAAATAGGCGAAAACTGACATTTTTGCAGTTATTTGACTCGATGGGAAACAGTTTCCAATTCCAATGTAAACTGAATGGGAAATGACCAAATAGGCGAAAACTGACATTTTTGCAGTTATTTGATTCTCTGGGAAACAGTTTGCAGTTCCAATGTAAACTGAATGGGAAACGACCAAATAGGCGAAAACTGACATTTTAGCAGTTATTTGACTCTATGGGAAACAGTTTGCAATTCCAATGTGAACTGAATGGGAAATGACCAAATAGGCGAAAACTGACATTTTAGCAGTTATTTGACTCTCTGGGAAATAGTTTGCAATTCCAGTGTAAACTGAATGGGAAATGACCAAATAGGCGAAAACTGACATTTTAGCAGTTATTTGACTCTCCGGGACACAGTTTGCAATTCCAATGTAAACTGAATGGGAAATGACCAAATAGGCGACAACTGACATTTTAGCAGTTATTTGACTCTATGGGAAACAGTTTGCAATTCCAATGTAAACTGAATGGGAAATGACCAAATAGGCGAAAACTGACATTTTTGCAGTTATTTGATTCTCCGGGAAACAGTTTGCAGTTCCAATGTAAACTGAATGGGAAATGACCAAATAGGCGAAAACTGACATTTTAGCAGTTATTTGACTCTCTGGGAAACAGTTTGCAATTCCAATGTAAACTGAATGGGAAATGACCAAATAGGCGAAAACTGACATTTTAGCAGTTATTTGACTCTCCGGGACACAGTTTGCAATTCCAATGTAAACTGAATGGGAAATGACCAAATAGGCGAAAACTGACATTTTAGCAGTTATTTGACTCTCTGGGAAACAGTTTGCAATTCCAATGTACACTGAATGGGAAATGACCAAATAGGCGAAAACTGACATTTTTGCAGTTATTTGATTATCTGGGAAACAGTTTGCAGTTCCAATGTAAACTGAATGGGAAATGACCAAATAGGCGAAAACTGACATTTTAGCAGTTATTTGACTCTATGGGAAACAGTTTGCAATTCCAATGTAAACTGAATGGGAAATGACCAAATAGGCGAAAACTGACATTTTTGCAGTTATTTGATTCTCTGGGAAACAGTTTGCAGTTCCAATGTAAACTGAATGGGAAATGACCAAATAGGCGAAAACTGACATTTTAGCAGTTATTTGACTCTATGGGAAACAGTTTGCAATTCCAATGTAAACTGAATGGGAAATGACCAAATATGCGAAAACTGACATTTTAGCAGTTATTTGACTCTCTGGGAAACAGTTTGCAATTCCAATGTAAACTGAATGGGAAATGACCAAATAGGCGAAAACTGACATTTTTGCAGTTATTTGACTCTCTGGGAAACAGTTTGCAATTCCAATGTAAACTGAATGGGAAATGACCAAATAGGCGAAAACTGACATTTTAGCAGTTATTTGATTCTCCGGGAAACAGTTTGCAGTTCCAATGTAAACTGAATGGGAAATGACCAAATAGGCGAAAACTGACATTTTAGCAGTTATTTGACTCTCCGGGACACAGTTTGCAATTCCAATGTAAACTGAATGGGAAATGACCAAATAGGCGAAAACTGACATTTTAGCAGTTATTTGACTCTCCGGGACACAGTTTGCAATTCCAATGTAAACTGAATGGGAAATGACCAAATAGGCGAAAACTGACATTTTAGCAATTATTTGACTCTATGGGAAACAGTTTCCAATTCCAATGTAAACTGAATGGGAAATGACCAAATAGGCGAAAACTGACATTTTAGCAGTTATTTGCCTCTCCGGGACACAGTTTGCAATTCCAATGTAAACTGAATGGGAAATGACCAAATAGGCGAAAACTGACATTTTAGCAGTTATTTGATTCTCAGGGAAACAGTTTGCAGTTCCAATGTAAACTGAATGGGAAATGACCAAATAGGCGAAAAGTGACATTTTAGCAGTTATTTGACTATATGGAAAACAGTTTGCAATTCCAATGTAAACTGAATGGAAAATGACCAAATAGGCGGAAACTGACATTTTAGCAGTTATTTGACTCTATGGGAAACAGTTTGCAATTCCATTGTAAAGTGAATGGGAAATGACCAAATAGGCGAAAACTCACATTTTTGCAGTTATTTGATTCTCTGGGAAACAGTTTGCAGTTCCAATGTAAACTGAATGGGAAATGACCAAATAGGCGAAAACTGACATTTTAGCAGTTATTTGACTCTCTGGGAAACAGTTTGCAGTTCCAATGTAAACTGAATGGGAAATGACCAAATAGGCGAAAACTGACATTTTTGCAGTTATTTGACTCGATGGGAAACAGTTTCCAATTCCAATGTAAACTGAATGGGAAATGACCAAATAGGCGAAAACTGACATTTTTGCAGTTATTTGATTCTCTGGGAAACAGTTTGCAGTTCCAATGTAAACTGAATGGGAAACGACCAAATAGGCGAAAACTGACATTTTAGCAGTTATTTGACTCTATGGGAAACAGTTTGCAATTCCAATGTGAACTGAATGGGAAATGACCAAATAGGCGAAAACTGACATTTTAGCAGTTATTTGACTCTCTGGGAAATAGTTTGCAATTCCAGTGTAAACTGAATGGGAAATGACCAAATAGGCGAAAACTGACATTTTAGCAGTTATTTGACTCTCCGGGACACAGTTTGCAATTCCAATGTAAACTGAATGGGAAATGACCAAATAGGCGACAACTGACATTTTAGCAGTTATTTGACTCTATGGGAAACAGTTTGCAATTCCAATGTAAACTGAATGGGAAATGACCAAATAGGCGAAAACTGACATTTTTGCAGTTATTTGATTCTCCGGGAAACAGTTTGCAGTTCCAATGTAAACTGAATGGGAAATGACCAAATAGGCGAAAACTGACATTTTAGCAGTTATTTGACTCTCTGGGAAACAGTTTGCAATTCCAATGTAAACTGAATGGGAAATGACCAAATAGGCGAAAACTGACATTTTAGCAGTTATTTGACTCTCCGGGACACAGTTTGCAATTCCACAGTTTGCAATTCCAATGTAAACTGAATGGGAAATGACCAAATAGGCGAAAACTGACATTTTAGCAGTTATTTGACTCTCCGGGACACAGTTTGCAATTCCAATGTAAACTGAATGGGAAATGACCAAATAGGCGAAAACTGACATTTTAGCAGTTATTTGACTCTCTGGGAAACAGTTTGCAATTCCAATGTACACTGAATGGGAAATGACCAAATAGGCGAAAACTGACATTTTTGCAGTTATTTGATTATCTGGGAAACAGTTTGCAGTTCCAATGTAAACTGAATGGGAAATGACCAAATAGGCGAAAACTGACATTTTAGCAGTTATTTGACTCTATGGGAAACAGTTTGCAATTCCAATGTAAACTGAATGGGAAATGACCAAATAGGCGAAAACTGACATTTTTGCAGTTATTTGATTCTCTGGGAAACAGTTTGCAGTTCCAATGTAAACTGAATGGGAAATGACCAAATAGGCGAAAACTGACATTTTAGCAGTTATTTGACTCTATGGGAAACAGTTTGCAATTCCAATGTAAACTGAATGGGAAATGACCAAATATGCGAAAACTGACATTTTAGCAGTTATTTGACTCTCTGGGAAACAGTTTGCAATTCCAATGTAAACTGAATGGGAAATGACCAAATAGGCGAAAACTGACATTTTTGCAGTTATTTGACTCTCTGGGAAACAGTTTGCAATTCCAATGTAAACTGAATGGGAAATGACCAAATAGGCGAAAACTGACATTTTTGCAGTTATTTGATTCTCCGGGAAACAGTTTGCAGTTCCAATGTAAACTGAATGGGAAATGACCAAATAGGCGAAAACTGACATTTTAGCAGTTATTTGACTCTCCGGGACACAGTTTGCAATTCCAATGTAAACTGAATGGGAAATGACCAAATAGGCGAAAACTGACATTTTAGCAGTTATTTGACTCTCCGGGACACAGTTTGCAATTCCAATGTAAACTGAATGGGAAATGACCAAATAGGCGAAAACTGACATTTTAGCAATTATTTGACTCTATGGGAAACAGTTTCCAATTCCAATGTAAACTGAATGGGAAATGACCAAATAGGCGAAAACTGACATTTTAGCAGTTATTTGACTCTCTGGGAAACAGTTTGCAATTCCAATGTAAACTGAATGGGAAATGACCAAATAGGCGAAAACTGACATTTTAGCAGTTATTTGACTCTATGGGAAACAGTTTGCAATTCCATGGTAAACTGAATGGGAAATGACCAAATAGGCGAAAACTGACATTTTAGCAGTTATTTGACTCTATGGGAACCTTTTTGCAATTCCAATGTAAACTGAATGGGAAATGACCAAATAGGCGAAAACTGACATTTTAGCAGTTATTTGACTCTCTGGGAAACAGTTTGCAGTTCCAATGTAAACTGAATGGGAAATGACCAAATAGGCGAAAACTGACATTTTAGCAGTTATTTGACTCTATGGGAAACAGTATGCAATTCCAAGGTAAACTGAATGGGAAATGACCAAATAGGCGAAAACTGACATTTTAGCAGTTATTTGACTCTTTGGGAAACAGTTTGCAATTCCAATGTAAACTGAATGGGAAATGACCAAATAGGCGAAAACTGACATTTTAGCAGTTATTTGACTCTCTGGGAAACAGTTTGCAATTCCAACGTAAACTGAATGGGAAATGACCAAATAGGCGAAAACTGACATTTTTGCAGTTATTTGATTCTCTGGGAAACAGTTTGCAGTTCCAATGTAAACTGGATGGGAAATGACCAAATAGGCGAAAACTGACATTTTAGCAGTTATTTGACTCTATGGGAAACAGTTTGCAATTCCAATGTAAACTGAATGGGAAATGACCAAATAGGCGAAAACTGACATTTTAGCAGTTATTTGACTCTATGGGAAACAGATTGCAATTCCAATGTAAACTGAATGGGAAATGACCAAATAGGCGAAAACTGACATTTTTGCAGTTATTTGATTCTCTGGGAAAGAGTTTGCAGTTCCAATGTAAACTGAATGGGAAATGACCAAATAGGCGAAAACTGACATTTTAGCAGTTATTTGACTCTATGGGAAACAGTATGCAATTCCAATGTAAACTGAATGGGAAATGACCAAATAGGCGAAAACTGACATTTTTGCAGTTATTTGATTCTCTTTGAAACAGTTTGCAGTTCCAATGTAAACTGAATGGGAAATGACCAAATAGGCGAAAACTGACATTTTAGCAGTTATTTGACTCTATGGGAAACAGTTTGCAATTCCAATGTAAACTGAATGGGAAATGACCAAATAGGCGAAAACTGACATTTTAGCAGTTATTTGACTCTCTGGGAAACAGTTTGCAATTCCAATGTAAACTGAATGGGAAATGACCAAATAGGCGAAAACTGACATTTTAGCAGTTATTTGACTCTCTGGGACACAGTTTGCAATTCCAATGTAAACTGAATGGGAAATGACCAAATAGGCGAAAACTGACATTTTTGCAGTTATTTGATTCTCTGGGAAAGAGTTTGCAGTTCCAATGTAAACTGAATGGGAAATGACCAAATAGGCGAAAACTGACATTTTAGCAGTTATTTGACTCTATGGGAAACAGTATGCAATTCCAATGTAATCTGAATGGGAAATGACCAAATAGGCGAAAACTGACATTTTTGCAGTTATTTGATTCTCTTTGAAACAGTTTGCAGTTCCAATGTAAACTGAATGGGAAATGACCAAATAGGCGAAAACTGACATTTTAGCAGTTATTTGACTCTATGGGAAACAGTTTGCAATTCCAATGTAAACTGAATGGGAAATGACCAAATAGGCGAAAACTGACATTTTAGCAGTTATTTGACTCTATGGGAAACAGTATGCAATTCCAAGGTAAACTGAATGGGAAATGACCAAATAGGCGAAAACTGACATTTTAGCAGTTATTTGACTCTTTGGGAAACAGTTTGCAATTCCAATGTAAACTGAATGGGAAATGACCAAATAGGCGAAAACTGACATTTTAGCAGTTATTTGACTCTCTGGGAAACAGTTTGCAGTTCCAATGTAAACTGGATGGGAAATGACCAAATAGGCGAAAACTGACATTTTAGCAGTTATTTGACTCTATGGGAAACAGTTTGCAATTCCAATGTAAACTGAATGGGAAATGACCAAATAGGCGAAAACTGACATTTTAGCAGTTATTTGACTCTATGGGAAACAGATTGCAATTCCAATGTAAACTGAATGGGAAATGACCAAATAGGCGAAAACTGACATTTTTGCAGTTATTTGATTCTCTGGGAAAGAGTTTGCAGTTCCAATGTAAACTGAATGGGAAATGACCAAATAGGCGAAAACTGACATTTTAGCAGTTATTTGACTCTATGGGAAACAGTATGCAATTCCAATGTAAACTGAATGGGAAATGACCAAATAGGCGAAAACTGACATTTTTGCAGTTATTTGATTCTCTTTGAAACAGTTTGCAGTTCCAATGTAAACTGAATGGGAAATGACCAAATAGGCGAAAACTGACATTTTAGCAGTTATTTGACTCTACGGGAAACAGTTTGCAATTCCAATGTAAACTGAATGGGAAATGACCAAATAGGCGAAAACTGACATTTTAGCAGTTATTTGACTCTCTGGGAAACAGTTTGCAATTCCAATGTAAACTGAATGGGAAATGACCAAATAGGCGAAAACTGACATTTTAGCAGTTATTTGACTCTCTGGGACACAGTTTGCAGTTCCAATGTAAACTGAATGGGAAATGACCAAATAGGCGAAAACTGACATTTTAGCAGTTATTTGACTCTATGGGAAACAGTTTGCAATTCCAATGTAAACTGAATGGGAAATGACCAAATAGGCGAAAACTGACATTTTTGCAGTTATTTGACTCTCTGGGAAACAGTTTGCAATTCCAATGTAAACTGAATGGGAAATGACCAAATAGGCGAAAACTGACATTTTAGCAGTTATTTGACTCTATGGGAAACAGTTTGCAATTCCAAGGTAAACTGAATGGGAAATGACCAAATAGGCGAAAACTGACATTTTAGAAGTTATTTGACTCTATGGGAAACAGTTTGCAATTCCAATGTAAACTGAATGGGAAATGACCAAATAGGCGAAAACTGACATTTTAGCAGTTATTTGACTCTCTGGGAAACAGTTTGCAGTTCCAATGTAAACTGAATGGGAAATGACCAAATAGGCGAAAACTGACATTTTAGCAGTTATTTGACTCTATGGGAAACAGTATGCAATTCCAAGGTAAACTGAATGGGAAATGACCAAATAGGCGAAAACTGACATTTTAGCAGTTATTTGACTCTTTGGGAAACAGTTTGCAATTCCAATGTAAACTGAATGGGAAATGACCAAATAGGCGAAAACTGACATTTTAGCAGTTATTTGACTCTCTGGGAAACAGTTTGCAATTCCAACGTAAACTGAATGGGAAATGACCAAATAGGCGAAAACTGACATTTTTGCAGTTATTTGATTCTCTGGGAAACAGTTTGCAGTTCCAATGTAAACTGGATGGGAAATGACCAAATAGGCGAAAACTGACATTTTAGCAGTTATTTGACTCTATGGGAAACAGATTGCAATTCCAATGTAAACTGAATGGGAAATGACCAAATAGGCGAAAACTGACATTTTAGCAGTTATTTGACTCTCTGGGAAACAGTTTGCAGTTCCAATGTAAACTGAATGGGAAATGACCAAATAGGCGAAAACTGACATTTTAGCAGTTATTTGACTCTATGGGAAACAGTTTGCAATTCCAGTGTAAACTGAATGGGAAATGACCAAATAGGCGAAAACTGACATTTTAGCAGTTATTTGACTCTATGGGAAACAGATTGCAATTCCAATGTAAACTGAATGGGAAATGACCAAATAGGCGAAAACTGACATTTTAGCAGTTATTTGACTCTCTGGGAAACAGTTTGCAGTTCCAATGTAAACTGAATGGGAAATGACCAAATAGGCGAAAACTGACATTTTAGCAGTTATTTGACTCTATGGGAAACAGTTTGCAATTCCAATGTAAACTGAATTGGAAATGACCAAATAGGCGAAAACTGACATTTTAGCAGTTATTTGACTCTATGGGAAACAGTTTGCAATTCCAATGTAAACTGAATGGGAAATGACCAAATAGGCGAAAACTGACATTTTAGCAGTTATTTGATTCTCTGGGAAACAGTTTGCAGTTCCAATGTAAACTGAATGGGAAATGACCAAATAGGCGAAAACTGACATTTTAGCAGTTATTTGACTATGGGAAACAGTTTGCAATTCCAATGTAAACTGAATGGGAAATGACCAAATAGGCGAAAACTGACATTTTAGCAGTTATTTGACTCTCTGGGACACAGTTTGCAATTCCAAGGTAAACTGAACGGGAAATGACCAAATAGGCGAAAACTGACATTTTTGCAGTTATTTGATTCTCTGGGAAACAGTTTGCAATTCCAATGTAAACTGAATGGGAAATGACCAAATAGGCGAAAACTGACATTTTAGCAGTTATTTGACTCTATGGGAAACAGATTGCAATTCCAATGTAAACTGAATGGGAAATGACCAAATAGGCGAAAACTGACATTTTTGCAGTTATTTGACTCTCTGGGAAACAGTTTGCAGTTCCAATGTAAACTGAATGGGAAATGACCAAATAGGCGAAAACTGACATTTTAGCAGTTATTTGACTCTATGGGAAACAGTTTGCAATTCCAATGTAAACTGAATGGGAAATGACCAAATAGGCGAAAACTGACATTTTAGCAGTTATTTGACTCTATGGGAAACAGCTTGCAATTCCAATGTAAACTGAATGGGAAATGACCAAATAGGCGAAAACTGACATTTTAGCAGTTATTTTACTCTATGGGAAACAGTTTGCAATTCCAATGTAAACTGAATGGGAAATGACCAAATAGGCGAAAACTGACATTTTAGCAGTTATTTGACTCTATGGGAAACAGTTTGCAATTCCAAGGTAAACTGAATGGGAAATGACCAAATAGGCGAAAACTGACATTTTTGCAGTTATTTTATTCTCTGGGAAACAGTTTGCAGTTCCAATGTAAACTGAATGGGAAATGACCAAATAGGCGAAAACTGACATTTTAGCAGTTATTTGACTCTATGGGAAACAGTTTGCAATTCCAATGTAAACTGAATGGGAAATGACCAAATAGGCGAAAACTGACATTTTTGCAGTTATTTGACACTATGGGAAACAGTTTGCAATTCCAATGTAAACTGAATGGGAAATGACCAAATAGGCGAAAACTGACATTTTAGCAGTTATTTGATTCTCTGGGAAACAGTTTGCAGTTCCAATGTAAACTGAATGGGAAATGACCAAATAGGCGAAAACTGACATTTTAGCAGTTATTTGACTCTATGGAAAACAGTTTGCAATTCCAATGTAAACTGAATGGGAAATGACCAAATAGGCGAAAACTGACATTTTAGCAGTTATTTGACTCTCTGGGACACAGTTTGCAATTCCAATGTAAACTGAATGGGAAATGACCAAATAGGCGAAAACTGACATTTTTGCAGTTATTTGATTCTCTGGGAAAGAGTTTGCAGTTCCAATGTAAACTGAATGGGAAATGACCAAATAGGCGAAAACTGACATTTTAGCAGTTATTTGACTCTATGGGAAACAGTATGCAATTCCAATGTAAACTGAATGGGAAATGACCAAATAGGCGAAAACTGACATTTTTGCAGTTATTTGATTCTCTTTGAAACAGTTTGCAGTTCCAATGTAAACTGAAAGGGAAATGACCAAATAGGCGAAAACTGACATTTTAGCAGTTATTTGACTCTATGGGAAACAGTTTGCAATTCCAATGTAAACTGAATGGGAAATGACCAAATAGGCGAAAACTGACATTTTAGCAGTTATTTGACTCTCTGGGAAACAGTTTGCAATTCCAATGTAAACTGAATGGGAAATGACCAAATAGGCGAAAACTGACATTTTAGCAGTTATTTGACTCTATGGGAAACAGTTTGCAATTCCAATGTAAACTGAATGGGAAATGACCAAATAGGCGAAAACTGACATTTTAGCAGTTATTTGACTCTATGGGAAACAGTTTGCAATTCCAATGTAAACTGAATGGGAAATGACCAAATAGGCGAAAACTGACATTTTAGCAGTTATTTGATTCTCTGGGAAACAGTTTGCAGTTCCAATGTAAACTGAATGGGAAATGACCAAATAGGCGAAAACTGACATTTTAGCAGTTATTTGACTCTCTGGGAAACAGTTTGCAGTTCCAATGTAAACTGAATGGGAAATGACCAAATAGGCGAAAACTGACATTTTAGCAGTTATTTGACTCTATGGGAAACAGTTTGCAATTCCAATGTAAACTGAATGGGAAATGACCAAATAGGCGAAAACTGACATTTTAGCAGTTATTTGACTCTCTGGGAAACAGTTTGCAGTTCCAATGTAAACTGAATGGAAAATGACCAAATAGGCGAAAACTGACATTTTAGCAGTTATTTGACTCTATGGGAAACAGTTTGCAATTCCAATGTAAACTGAATGGGAAATGACCAAATAGGCGAAAACTGACATTTTAGCAGTTATTTGACTCTATGGGAAACAGTTTGCAATTCCAATGTAAACTGAATGGGAAATGACCAAATAGGCGAAAACTGACATTTTAGCAGTTATTTGATTCTCTGGGAAACAGTTTGCAGTTCCAATGTAAACTGAATGGGAAATGACCAAATAGGCGAAAACTGATATTTTAGCAGTTATTTGACTCTATGGGAAACAGTTTGCAATTCCAATGTAAACTGAATGGGAAATGACCAAATAGGCGAAAACTGACATTTTAGCAGTTATGTGACTCTATGGGAAACAGTTTGCAATTCCAAGGTAAACTGAATGGGAAATAACCAAATAGGCGAAAACTGACATTTTTGCAGTTATTTGATTCTCTGGGAAACAGTTTGCAGTTCCAATGTAAACTGAATGGGAAATGACCAAATAGGCGAAAACTGACATTTTAGCAGTTATTTGACTCTATGGGAAACAGTTTGCAATTCCAATGTAAACTGAATGGGAAATGACCAAATAGGCGAAAACTGACATTTTTGCAGTTATTTGACACTATGGGAAACAGTTTGCAATTCCAATGTAAACTGAATGGGAAATGACCAAATAGGCGAAAACTGACATTTTAGCAGTTATTTGATTCTGTGGGAAACAGTTTGCAGTTCCAATGTAAACTGAATGGGAAATGACCAAATAGGCGAAAACTGACATTTTAGCAGTTATTTGACTCTCTGGGAAACAGTTTGCAGTTCCAATGTAAACTGAATGGGAAATGACCAAATAGGCGAAAACTGACATTTTAGCAGTTATTTGACTCTATGGGAAACAGTTTGCAATTCCAATGTAAACTGAATGGGAAATGACCAAATAGGCGAAAACTGACATTTTAGCAGTTATTTGATTCTCTGGGAAACAGTTTGCAGTTCCAATGTAAACTGAATGGGAAATGACCAAATAGGCGAAAACTGATATTTTAGCAGTTATTTGACTCTATGGGAAACAGTTTGCAATTCCAATGTAAACTGAATGGGAAATGACCAAATAGGCGAAAACTGACATTTTAGCAGTTATTTGACTCTATGGGAAACAGTTTGCAATTCCAAGGTAAACTGAATGGGAAATAACCAAATAGGCGAAAACTGACATTTTGCAGTTATTTGATTCTCTGGGAAACAGTTTGCAGTTCCAATGTAAACTGAATGGGAAATGACCAAATAGGCGAAAACTGACATTTTAGCAGTTATTTGACTCTATGGGAAACAGTTTGCAATTCCAATGTAAACTGAATGGGAAATGACCAAATAGGCGAAAACTGACATTTTTGCAGTTATTTGACACTATGGGAAACAGTTTGCAATTCCAATGTAAACTGAATGGGAAATGACCAAATAGGCGAAAACTGACATTTTAGCAGTTATTTGATTCTCTGGGAAACAGTTTGCAGTTCCAATGTAAACTGAATGGGAAATGACCAAATAGGCGAAAACTGACATTTTAGCAGTTATTTGACTCTCTGGGAAACAGTTTGCAGTTCCAATGTAAACTGAATGGGAAATGACCAAATAGGCGAAAACTGACATTTTAGCAGTTATTTGACTCTATGGGAAACAGTTTGCAATTCCAATGTAAACTGAATGGGAAATGACCAAATAGGCGAAAACTGACATTTTAGCAGTTATTTGACTCTCTGGGAAACAGTTTGCAGTTCCAATGTAAACTGAATGGGAAATGACCAAATAGGCGAAAACTGACATTTTAGCAGTTATTTGACTCTATGGGAAACAGTTTGCAATTCCAATGTAAACTGAATGGGAAATGACCAAATAGGCGAAAACTGACATTTTAGCAGTTATTTGACTCTATGGGAAACAGTTTGCAATTCCAATGTAAACTGAATGGGAAATGACCAAATAGGCGAAAACTGACATTTTAGCAGTTTTTTGATTCTCTGGGAAACAGTTTGCAGTTCCAATGTAAACTGAATGGGAAATGACCAAATAGGCGAAAACTGATATTTTAGCAGTTATTTGACTCTATGGGAAACAGTTTGCAATTCCAATGTAAACTGAATGGGAAATGACCAAATAGGCGAAAACTGACATTTTAGCAGTTATTTGACTCTATGGGAAACAGTTTGCAATTCCAAGGTAAACTGAATGGGAAATGACCAAATAGGCGAAAACTGACATTTTTGCAGTTATTTGATTCTCTGGGAAACAGTTTGCAGTTCCAATGTAAACTGAATGGGAAATGACCAAATAGGCGAAAACTGACATTTTAGCAGTTATTTGACTCTATGGGAAACAGTTTGCAATTCCAATGTAAACTGAATGGGAAATGACCAAATAGGCGAAAACTGACATTTTTGCAGTTATTTGACACTATGGGAAACAGTTTGCAATTCCAATGTAAACTGAATGGGAAATGACCAAATAGGCGAAAACTGACATTTTAGCAGTTATTTGATTCTCTGGGAAACAGTTTGCAGTTCCAATGTAAACTGAATGGGAAATGACCAAATAGGCGAAAACTGACATTTTAGCAGTTATTTGACTCTATGGAAAACAGTTTGCAATTCCAATGTAAACTGAATGGGAAATGACCAAATAGGCGAAAACTGACATTTTAGCAGTTATTTGACTCTCTGGGACACAGTTTGCAATTCCAATGTAAACTGAATGGGAAATGACCAAATAGGCGAAAACTGACATTTTAGCAGTTATTTGACTCTCTGGGAAACAGTTTGCAGTTCCAATGTAAACTGAATGGGAAATGACCAAATAGGCGAAAACTGACATTTTAGCAGTTATTTGACTCTATGGGAAACAGTATGCAATTCCAATGTAAACTGAATGGGAAATGACCAAATAGGCGAAAACTGACATTTTTGCAGTTATTTGATTCTCTTTGAAACAGTTTGCAGTTCCAATGTAAACTGAATGGGAAATGACCAAATAGGCGAAAACTGACATTTTAGCAGTTATTTGACTCTATGGGAAACAGTTTGCAATTCCAATGTAAACTGAATGGGAAATGACCAAATAGGCGAAAACTGACATTTTAGCAGTTATTTGACTCTCTGGGAAACAGTTTGCAATTCCAATGTAAACTGAATGGGAAATGACCAAATAGGCGAAAACTGACATTTTAGCAGTTATTTGACTCTCTGGGACACAGTTTGCAATTCCAATGTAAACTGAATGGGAAATGACCAAATAGGCGAAAACTGACATTTTTGCAGTTATTTGATTCTCTGGGAAACAGTTTGCAGTTCCAATGTAAACTGAATGGGAAATGACCAAATAGGCGAAAACTGACATTTTAGCAGTTATTTGACTCTATGGGAAACAGTTTGCAATTCCAATGTAAACTGAATGGGAAATGACCAAATAGGCGAAAACTGACATTTTAGCAGTTATTTGACTCTATGGGAAACAGTTTGCAATTCCAAGGTAAACTGAATGGGAAATGACCAAATAGGCGAAAACTGACATTTTAGCAGTTATTTGACTCTCTGGGAAACAGTTTGCAGTTCCATTGTAAACTGAATGGGAAATGACCAAATAGGCGAAAACTGACATTTTAGCAGTTATTTGACTCTATGGGAAACAGTTTGCAATTCCAATGTAAACTGAATGGGAAATGACCAAATAGGCGAAAACTGACATTTTAGCAGTTATTTGACTCTATGGGAAACAGTTTGCAATTCCAATGTAAACTGAATGGGAAATGACCAAATAGGCGAAAACTGACATTTTAGCAGTTATTTGACTCTCTGGGAAACAGTTTGCAGTTCCAATGTAAACTGAATGGGAAATGACCAAATAGGCGAAAACTGACATTTTTGCAGTTATTTGACTCTATGGGAAACAGTTTGCAATTCCAATGTAAACTGAATGGGAAATGACCAAATAGGCGAAAACTGACATTTTTGCAGTTATTTGACTCTATGGGAAACAGATTGCAATTCCAATGTAAACTGAATGGGAAATGACCAAATAGGCGAAAACTGACATTTTAGCAGTTATTTGACTCTCTGGGAAACAGTTTGCAATTCCAATGTACACTGAATGGGAAATGACCAAATAGGCGAAAACTGACATTTTTGCAGTTATTTGATTATCTGGGAAACAGTTTGCAGTTCCAATGTAAACTGAATGGGAAATGACCAAATAGGCGAAAACTGACATTTTAGCAGTTATTTGACTCTATGGGAAACAGTTTGCAATTCCAATGTAAACTGAATGGGAAATGACCAAATAGGCGAAAACTGACATTTTTGCAGTTATTTGATTCTCTGGGAAACAGTTTGCAGTTCCAATGTAAACTGAATGGGAAATGACCAAATAGGCGAAAACTGACATTTTAGCAGTTATTTGACTCTATGGGAAACAGTTTGCAATTCCAATGTAAACTGAATGGGAAATGACCAAATATGCGAAAACTGACATTTTAGCAGTTATTTGACTCTCTGGGAAACAGTTTGCAATTCCAATGTAAACTGAATGGGAAATGACCAAATAGGCGAAAACTGACATTTTTGCAGTTATTTGACTCTCTGGGAAACAGTTTGCAATTCCAATGTAAACTGAATGGGAAATGACCAAATAGGCGAAAACTGACATTTTAGCAGTTATTTGATTCTCCGGGAAACAGTTTGCAGTTCCAATGTAAACTGAATGGGAAATGACCAAATAGGCGAAAACTGACATTTTAGCAGTTATTTGACTCTCCGGGACACAGTTTGCAATTCCAATGTAAACTGAATGGGAAATGACCAAATAGGCGAAAACTGACATTTTAGCAGTTATTTGACTCTCCGGGACACAGTTTGCAATTCCAATGTAAACTGAATGGGAAATGACCAAATAGGCGAAAACTGACATTTTAGCAATTATTTGACTCTATGGGAAACAGTTTCCAATTCCAATGTAAACTGAATGGGAAATGACCAAATAGGCGAAAACTGACATTTTAGCAGTTATTTGCCTCTCCGGGACACAGTTTGCAATTCCAATGTAAACTGAATGGGAAATGACCAAATAGGCGAAAACTGACATTTTAGCAGTTATTTGATTCTCAGGGAAACAGTTTGCAGTTCCAATGTAAACTGAATGGGAAATGACCAAATAGGCGAAAAGTGACATTTTAGCAGTTATTTGACTATATGGAAAACAGTTTGCAATTCCAATGTAAACTGAATGGAAAATGACCAAATAGGCGGAAACTGACATTTTAGCAGTTATTTGACTCTATGGGAAACAGTTTGCAATTCCATTGTAAAGTGAATGGGAAATGACCAAATAGGCGAAAACTCACATTTTTGCAGTTATTTGATTCTCTGGGAAACAGTTTGCAGTTCCAATGTAAACTGAATGGGAAATGACCAAATAGGCGAAAACTGACATTTTAGCAGTTATTTGACTCTCTGGGAAACAGTTTGCAGTTCCAATGTAAACTGAATGGGAAATGACCAAATAGGCGAAAACTGACATTTTTGCAGTTATTTGACTCGATGGGAAACAGTTTCCAATTCCAATGTAAACTGAATGGGAAATGACCAAATAGGCGAAAACTGACATTTTTGCAGTTATTTGATTCTCTGGGAAACAGTTTGCAGTTCCAATGTAAACTGAATGGGAAACGACCAAATAGGCGAAAACTGACATTTTAGCAGTTATTTGACTCTATGGGAAACAGTTTGCAATTCCAATGTGAACTGAATGGGAAATGACCAAATAGGCGAAAACTGACATTTTAGCAGTTATTTGACTCTCTGGGAAATAGTTTGCAATTCCAGTGTAAACTGAATGGGAAATGACCAAATAGGCGAAAACTGACATTTTAGCAGTTATTTGACTCTCCGGGACACAGTTTGCAATTCCAATGTAAACTGAATGGGAAATGACCAAATAGGCGACAACTGACATTTTAGCAGTTATTTGACTCTATGGGAAACAGTTTGCAATTCCAATGTAAACTGAATGGGAAATGACCAAATAGGCGAAAACTGACATTTTTGCAGTTATTTGATTCTCCGGGAAACAGTTTGCAGTTCCAATGTAAACTGAATGGGAAATGACCAAATAGGCGAAAACTGACATTTTAGCAGTTATTTGACTCTCTGGGAAACAGTTTGCAATTCCAATGTAAACTGAATGGGAAATGACCAAATAGGCGAAAACTGACATTTTAGCAGTTATTTGACTCTCCGGGACACAGTTTGCAATTCCACAGTTTGCAATTCCAATGTAAACTGAATGGGAAATGACCAAATAGGCGAAAACTGACATTTTAGCAGTTATTTGACTCTCCGGGACACAGTTTGCAATTCCAATGTAAACTGAATGGGAAATGACCAAATAGGCGAAAACTGACATTTTAGCAGTTATTTGACTCTCTGGGAAACAGTTTGCAATTCCAATGTACACTGAATGGGAAATGACCAAATAGGCGAAAACTGACATTTTTGCAGTTATTTGATTATCTGGGAAACAGTTTGCAGTTCCAATGTAAACTGAATGGGAAATGACCAAATAGGCGAAAACTGACATTTTAGCAGTTATTTGACTCTATGGGAAACAGTTTGCAATTCCAATGTAAACTGAATGGGAAATGACCAAATAGGCGAAAACTGACATTTTTGCAGTTATTTGATTCTCTGGGAAACAGTTTGCAGTTCCAATGTAAACTGAATGGGAAATGACCAAATAGGCGAAAACTGACATTTTAGCAGTTATTTGACTCTATGGGAAACAGTTTGCAATTCCAATGTAAACTGAATGGGAAATGACCAAATATGCGAAAACTGACATTTTAGCAGTTATTTGACTCTCTGGGAAACAGTTTGCAATTCCAATGTAAACTGAATGGGAAATGACCAAATAGGCGAAAACTGACATTTTTGCAGTTATTTGACTCTCTGGGAAACAGTTTG
Source organism: Anolis sagrei (assembly GCF_037176765.1). NCBI lineage: Eukaryota > Metazoa > Chordata > Lepidosauria > Squamata > Anolidae > Anolis > Anolis sagrei. The sequence goes on from NC_090023.1 coordinate 167,960,430, forward strand.
CAATTCCAATGTAAACTGAATGGGAAATGACCAAATAGGCGAAAACTGACATTTTTGCAGTTATTTGATTCTCCGGGAAACAGTTTGCAGTTCCAATGTAAACTGAATGGGAAATGACCAAATAGGCGAAAACTGACATTTTAGCAGTTATTTGACTCTCCGGGACACAGTTTGCAATTCCAATGTAAACTGAATGGGAAATGACCAAATAGGCGAAAACTGACATTTTAGCAGTTATTTGACTCTCCGGGACACAGTTTGCAATTCCAATGTAAACTGAATGGGAAATGACCAAATAGGCGAAAACTGACATTTTAGCAATTATTTGACTCTATGGGAAACAGTTTCCAATTCCAATGTAAACTGAATGGGAAATGACCAAATAGGCGAAAACTGACATTTTAGCAGTTATTTGACTCTCTGGGAAACAGTTTGCAATTCCAATGTAAACTGAATGGGAAATGACCAAATAGGCGAAAACTGACATTTTAGCAGTTATTTGACTCTATGGGAAACAGTTTGCAATTCCATGGTAAACTGAATGGGAAATGACCAAATAGGCGAAAACTGACATTTTAGCAGTTATTTGACTCTATGGGAACCTTTTTGCAATTCCAATGTAAACTGAATGGGAAATGACCAAATAGGCGAAAACTGACATTTTAGCAGTTATTTGACTCTCTGGGAAACAGTTTGCAGTTCCAATGTAAACTGAATGGGAAATGACCAAATAGGCGAAAACTGACATTTTAGCAGTTATTTGACTCTATGGGAAACAGTATGCAATTCCAAGGTAAACTGAATGGGAAATGACCAAATAGGCGAAAACTGACATTTTAGCAGTTATTTGACTCTTTGGGAAACAGTTTGCAATTCCAATGTAAACTGAATGGGAAATGACCAAATAGGCGAAAACTGACATTTTAGCAGTTATTTGACTCTCTGGGAAACAGTTTGCAATTCCAACGTAAACTGAATGGGAAATGACCAAATAGGCGAAAACTGACATTTTTGCAGTTATTTGATTCTCTGGGAAACAGTTTGCAGTTCCAATGTAAACTGGATGGGAAATGACCAAATAGGCGAAAACTGACATTTTAGCAGTTATTTGACTCTATGGGAAACAGTTTGCAATTCCAATGTAAACTGAATGGGAAATGACCAAATAGGCGAAAACTGACATTTTAGCAGTTATTTGACTCTATGGGAAACAGATTGCAATTCCAATGTAAACTGAATGGGAAATGACCAAATAGGCGAAAACTGACATTTTTGCAGTTATTTGATTCTCTGGGAAAGAGTTTGCAGTTCCAATGTAAACTGAATGGGAAATGACCAAATAGGCGAAAACTGACATTTTAGCAGTTATTTGACTCTATGGGAAACAGTATGCAATTCCAATGTAAACTGAATGGGAAATGACCAAATAGGCGAAAACTGACATTTTTGCAGTTATTTGATTCTCTTTGAAACAGTTTGCAGTTCCAATGTAAACTGAATGGGAAATGACCAAATAGGCGAAAACTGACATTTTAGCAGTTATTTGACTCTATGGGAAACAGTTTGCAATTCCAATGTAAACTGAATGGGAAATGACCAAATAGGCGAAAACTGACATTTTAGCAGTTATTTGACTCTCTGGGAAACAGTTTGCAATTCCAATGTAAACTGAATGGGAAATGACCAAATAGGCGAAAACTGACATTTTAGCAGTTATTTGACTCTCTGGGACACAGTTTGCAATTCCAATGTAAACTGAATGGGAAATGACCAAATAGGCGAAAACTGACATTTTTGCAGTTATTTGATTCTCTGGGAAAGAGTTTGCAGTTCCAATGTAAACTGAATGGGAAATGACCAAATAGGCGAAAACTGA